>NW_028263309.1:0-2500 GCF_982192425.1 Myodes glareolus
CAAGGAATCTGATTTTTGTCGTGTGGCATACTCTATCTCCTCGTTATCTATGACTGAGAATTTTGATGTCTCACAAGTTCATCACACATTTGCAAACTTAGGAAGACCGAAATGAATTCTGCTGAAGTTTTGGGGTAATTTTTATGAACTACGGGACTCGCTTTGTTCCGACAGGACACGCACTCACAATCTCTCATCACACCCACATAGTGGAACAACTTTGCGGTTCCTCCATCATGTGCTTATCGCTGTCAGGGAACTGAAAGCCCACCAACCAGCCACCAGCACCGTCTTTCCTTGTTTCTCAGTTTGTTCGTATATCGACATGAAGCATCTCTCTCTCTCTCTCTCTCTCTCTCTCTCTCTCTCTCTCTCTCTCCCCCCCCCCCCTTGGAACTAGGATTACAGACAGCTATGAGCTGCCATGTGAATAGAACCTGGGTCCTCTGGAAGAGCAGACAGTGCAGTCATTGCTGAACCGATAAACTATCTCTCCAGCCTGACATAGCCTTTAGGTACATAGCCCTGCCTGGAAAACATGAGTTTCAGAGTGCACTCTGTCCCCTGAATAAAGTTGTAGGAAATAGTGTCTATTTATCGTTTTTATTCTCTTTATTGTTTTGTGGTTTTTTTTTTTTTTGACAGGGTTTCTCTGAATCTGGAACATGTCCTGGAACTTGTTCTTGTAGACCAGGCTGGCAGCCTCAAACTCTGCCTCCTGAATACTGGGAATAAAGAGGCCTGTATTTAATATACAAATTAATTTAAAATTTCACTCAAGTGTTTATGTGTGTGTGTGTGTGTGTGTGTGTGTGTGTGTGTGTGTGTGTGAGAGAGAGAGAGAGAGAGAGAGAGAGAGAGAGAGAGAGAAAGTTTCATTATGAAATCAAAAATCAATCAACAACAGTGAACTTTTTCTTTATTTGTTTCCTTACTTTATTTCTTCATTGACTTACATTGGAAGAGTTAGTCAGTACAGAATGATCAGAATGGTAGGGTATCCTTGGGAAAAGAGTAAGAAGATATCGTGAAAGTCTATCATGAAAGTAAGATGATATCATGAAGATATGTCGAAAGTCCCTTTCGAGAGGGAGAGGGAGCTTTCCGAGTCCTCCCCCCCCCCCCCCCGCCCCGCCTGCTTTCCAGAAGTCCTTTCCCCAAGGTCAGACATTTTTTAGATAAGCAAGGGTCTCCATTCAACCCCTTTTGAGGAACTTCAGGCCCTGACATTAACATATGATTGGAGTCTATCGCCCACTCTTCAGCCCCTCCCTGCCCTGACAGGACCTGAGAAGCCACACCCCACCCCACCGCAGTCCACAGGCCCCTCTTTACCTCACAACTACAGCACAAAATGTGGAATCTCTTCTCCATAAAATGCTGTCTGCAGCCATTCTACAAATTCATTCTCAGATCCTGTTCTTCCAACCTCTTCGGGGGGGGGGGGGTCACCCACCCAAAGCAGGAGGAGGTCTCTCTCTCTGTGTGTCCAGCAGGGAGGGACATGTTTCTTTCCATGTTTCTTCTTTTCTATGTTGCCGTCAGTCCAGATGTGCTGGTATATGGTCCCAGAGATCTCTGAACTGAGAGAGAGAGAGAGAGAGAGAGAGAGAGAGAGAGAGAATTGCTTTTTATTGGAACAGTTTTAGGGAATCTGATCAGCTATTGCGCCCAAACCTGCGCCTACCCAACATCAAATTTCATTTCAAATCAAATTCCAACATCAAATTCACAACATCAAATTCCATTTCAGTAAGATGGAGGCCAGCCAGCATATTCTTAGCCAGTTATGTTTCCAGGACAGTCAGGAGAGGAGAGGAAAGGAAGGAAGGAAGGAAGGAAGGAAGGAAGGAAGGAAGGAAGGAAGGAAATAATCGATCTAAAAGAGAGTAAGTGTTTTTTTTAAAAAGTAAATTATAAAAATAAAGAATAATAAAGTAAGAAAATACATACATAAAAATACAGATAAATAAGCAAAGAAAGACTGAATAAAAGAGTGCATAAAAATAAATGAAAAAAACAGTCAATAAGTAAATCTGTCAGGCTGAGCAGATAGACAGATACAGAGATTAGATAGATAGATAGATAGATAGATAGATAGATAGATAGATAGATAGATAGATAAAGTAGAGGATAAGCAAGTCAACAAGATCTTTGAAAGGAATTTTTTTTGGATAACTAAATAAATAATTAAATGCACCCATAAATAAAAAATAACTAGGTAAATACAAACCTAACTATCTAAATAACTAACTAAATAGATAAATAGTAAACAACTAAAAAGTAAATAAACAAATGAATCAATCAAGAGATAGATAGATGGCTAGATAGGTAAAGAGAAAACATAGATAAACAGATAGATAGAAAATTAAAGAAAGAAAGAAATAAATGCATAAATGAATGAATAAATAACAAAAGAAATGAATGAATAAAGAAATAAATGAATGAAATGAATGAATAAATAAAGAGATAAAGAGATAAATGAATAAATGAATGAATG
>NW_028263309.1:15000-30000 GCF_982192425.1 Myodes glareolus
TTACCGCTCGCCTCGACCCCCACACGAACACACACCTTCGCAGAGGAACACCGCCGAAGGCCGGACCGCGCACGGGAGGGCACACACGTCGGAGAAACGGGAAACGCCGCCGCCGCTCAGTACCGGGCACCTCTGAAGATCGGCCTGGAACGCTCCAGGAGCACCGCGAGGATCGCGAGCGAGAGACGCGCGCACACAAAGCCCGTTCGGGAAGGGCGTGTGACGCGGCACACATCGGCCAACCCTCTCCCGGCTCGGAGGGAGGAGGGCCGCACGGGCCACACACGGTGGGCGGAGCGAAACGCGCGAGGGGGGGCAGACGCCGGAGCCCCTGACGCGCCTCACGGGAGCCCCCACGAACCACAGCGGGGAGTGCGGGGGGGCTTTCACAGGGCTCGTGCCGGAGAGACCGCACCCCTGCCTTCCACACGCCACCAGTCAAAGGTGGGGAGGACAGACGCGGGGCCCGCTGGCAGAACGAGAAGAGCGGCCGCCATTCGCCATGAATGTCCGTCCCTCGCCTGGCGCGGCTTAGGCCTCCGACCCGAATGAACACAGGGCGAGAGCACCACATCGATCGACAAGCGGAACCGGGGAGAAGCGAGCGAGAGGGCACCACAGACCCGACCGACTGCCACCAAAAAAAAAAAAAAAAAAAAAAAAAAAAAAAAAAAAAAAAAACCCTTCACACACCACCTCCGAAACCAGAAAAAAAAAAGCGGAGTGGAGTGGGCCAGCCACGGGGGAAGAAAAGGTGTGCACTCGGGGGGCACATAAGCAAGCAGCAGAAAGCCGGGCTGGGTCACCCTTTCCCCCAAAGGCCTCATGGAGACTCGGGAGCTCCACAACCTGGGGATGGGAAAAAAGTGCACTCGGGAGGCACACGGGAACAGGGGACTGGGGACACCCACCCAGTCCGTGGAGACTCGGGAGCTCCACCGCCTGCTGATCCCCGAAAGGAAAGAAAATAAAAAAAGAAAACCCTTCACACACCACCTCCGAAACAAAAAAGAAAACCCTTCACACACCACCTCCAAAACAAAAAAGAAAACCCTTCACACACCACCTCCGAAACAAAAAAGAAAACCCTTCACACACCACCTCCGAAACGAAAAAGAAAACCCTTCACACGCCACCTAAGAAACAAAAAAGAAAACCCTTCACACACCACCTCCGAAACCAAAAAAAAAAAAGCGGAGTGGAGTGGGCCAGCCACGGGGGAAGAAAAGGTGTGCACTCGGGAGGCACATAAGCAAGCAGCAGAAAGCCGGGCTGGGTCACCCTTCCCCCCAAAGGCCTCATGGAGACTCGGGAGCTCCCCAACCTGGGGATGGGGGGGAAAAAAAACCCTTCACACCTCCACCTTCAAAACCAAACACAATGGCGGTGGTCGTGGGGAAGAAGCGGTGTGTGCACTCGGGAGGCACATAAAAGCAGGCAGCAGAAGGCCGGGCTGGTTCACCCTTCCCCCCAAGGCCTCATGGAGACTCGGGAGCTCCATAACCTGGGGGTGGAGAAAACAGTGCACTCGGGAGGCACACAGGGGACCCACCCAGTCCGTGGAGACTCGGGAGCTCCATCTGATCCCCAAAAGAAACTTGGAAAAAAAAAAAAAAAAAAGCACCGGGACGGTAAGGGAAGAGCACCGGGAGGCAAGTCCCACCATCCAAACTGCACGGGTGACAACCACGAAGCGGGAACGCCTGACACGCCACGTAGGTTGGGTTAAACGGGAAAAACGACCCAGCGAGGCTCGGAAGAGACCGCAACCTACAGAGTCCTTTCATGTCACCCACTTCAAGGACAGCGTGTCAGCACCTATCTGCAGGTACAATAAGGACAGATAGCAACCACTAGAAGAATGACACCAGGTACAGGGAGCAATTCACAGACCACAGGGGACTCCTGAAAGTGAGGCTGGGTGACATGTCCCAAAAATGTCCCCATAAACAAGAGAACCGACCCTCAAAGGAACAACTGGTCGACCTCATGACCATGAAAGGACCGAGAGAGCGAGGTGGACATGCCACAAAGCCGTGCGCCCAGCCTCCTCCCGGCCGAGGACCCTGCGACCAGCCGCTAGGGATGGAGCAGGGCAAGAAAAAAAAATACCTGACGGTACAGGAAACCGGGGACCAGTGAACAGAGAAGCCGTGACCGCAGCCTCCTCTCGGCCTCGAGACGACGAGGCCCGCCTCTGAGGACCGAGAGTTCTGGCAAGGAGAAAAACAAAAGAAAAAAAAAGAAAAAAATGCTCCGAGGCCACCCAACGAGTACGGACCAGGGAGGCGAGAAAGCCGTCGAGACCACAGTCTCCTCTCGCCCTCAGGATGGCGAGGCCCACCGCTGAGGACCGAGGAAAAAATATAAATCAATAAATCAATAAATAAATAAATAAATAAATAAATAAATAAATAAATAAATAAATAAAGCTCCGAGACCCCCAACGAGTCCGGACCAGGGAGGAGAGAAAGCCGGGACCACAGCCTCCTCTCGGCCTCAGGATGGCGAGGCCCGCCGCCGAGGACCGAGGGTTCTGACAAGGAGGAAAATAATCAAAAGCTCCGACACCCCCAACGAGTCCGGGCACGGGCGGCGGGGAAGAGCCGTGATCAACCAGCGCCCCCTCTCGGCCTCGGGTCGCCGGGGACCCAGGGCTCTCTCTCTCTTAGAGAGAAAAGGCGAGGGAAAGACAGCTTTGAAAGCCGGGGTACTTCACCCATCCTGGGCCTGGCCGGACCCGACACCTAGCGGTGGGACGACGCGAACGACTCAAGCCTTCTGGTCGACCCGCTCAAGTCTCCCGGCACCCTCCCCAGCCGTGGCTTTCGTTCGGTTCCATCCCAGACGCACCCATAGGCGACTCTTCCGGCACAACCTCCTACACAGAGACCGTCCCCAAGCACGACACCGACCGCGGGACACGCCCGCCCGCCAGCCGGGACTCTCGTCACTCTTTCCGCCTCACAAAAGCCACTTCGCCCTCCTTGTCGGCGACCGAGGACCAGGAGCGTTGCACAAAACGGCCAACACCGCTAGGTGGCGCCCGACGACCCACCCGACCAACAGAGATCGCTCGCTCGCTCGCTCGCTCTCGCTCGCTCGGCCGCGGCGCGCGAGCCTTCTCTGGCGCGACAGAGTGTCCTCCCACGCTCACGCCCGGAGGTGACACGCACCCACGACAGGGCAGGGGACTCCCCGTCGTCGGTTCCCCCACACCCCATCCCCGAACATGGGTGAACGCGGGCTGGCCGGGACGGACGTTCGGGAGGAGCCACGGACGCTCAGGCTACGAAAACGAAAGGAGAAACCGAGACCACAGGCAGCTAGCTAGGAAAACAGGCCAATCGCTCTCCCTCGTGGAGAGGGAGGGAGGGAGGGAGGGAGGCTCACGGGAAACAAAGAGTGCGTCTCCACGATCAGTGACAGTATTAAGTGGGCCAGTCGAGGGGCTGCGGCACTTAGAGCACGGTGAGAGGGAGAGACCGAGGGACTGAGGGAGACCGAGGACCGAGGGAGGGAGGGAGGGAGGTGGCAATGGCAGGCAGTCTCCTGCCATCCGAGTCTCCTTTCAAAGACATAGACTTCACCTTGGCCACTGCTTACTTGCTTGCTTGCTTGCTTGCTTGCTTGCTTGCTTGCTTGCCTGCTTGCTTGCCTGCTTGCTTGCTTGCAGTTCTTTTTCTCCACACCACTCCCCACACCCCCGGCACCTACTTCTCAGACTAAATACCGAGTCAGAGAAAATGAAAACAGTCGTGGAATAATGTGTTTGTTTGTGTGTGTGTTTTAAAATATCTCCATTGGATTTCATTTCCAGGAATAATAGGGTCATGCGGATCTGTTGTGAACATTTTCACTTAGGACGGAGAAAATTAAAAGGTCGTTTGATGGATTTCTGGTGGAGGGTCTATTTCCCACCGCGATGAAGATGATCTCCTGATCCTTGTACTTTCAGTTTCTGAGTGCTGCTGGCATGACAGACACGGGCCCTCACACGCGCGTTGACGAGACAGTACTGACTGAGTGACAGCATGGAGCCCGTAGGACAAGGCTTCGGCTTCCCCTTCCCCTCCCACATAAACCAGAAAAATAAATAAATAGATCAATAAATACCCAGAGGCAGAAACATGGAAGCAGCTTCTCAGACCCTTTAGAGAAGGCTCCTGAGGTCTGACTGGGGTGACACACGTGGCAGAGGAGACGACTAGGCCAGGGCTCCTCCCTTCACAACCATCATCCAGGCCCCCAGCACTGCCTGCCTGCCTTCCTCCCTCCCTCCTTCCCTCCTTTTATAAATGCCAGGTTATTTATTTTAATTGACTTATTTTTAATTGCGTTGGGAGGCTAGACATTTTTGGGTTTTCGGGAGTGGACAGACATACGAAAGGAAGGAAGGAAGGAAGGAAGGAAGGAAGGAAGGAAGGAAGGAAGGAAGGAGAGAAAGGATCAGAGCAGTGAATATACAGGTGCACTGTCATTACACCAATGTGGACTGCAGATAGAAAATAAGAGGAAGAAAAAAAGAATAGAATGTCACCAAAAGGTCAGCCTGGTCTATAAAAGTGAGTTCCAGGACAGCCAGAGCTATTCTATGAAATTGCCCGAGTTCAAATCAGCAATTTCCCAACTCCAACAAGAATGTTTACAGGAAAGGCAACAGATAAAGGCCCATCAAAGAAGTCCAGTGGAGCTGTAGGCACACCCTTTGAAACTTCTCTATTGCAAGGTCACAGAGTTAGGAAAGGATCTTGATCTTAAACTTTCCTTAATAGTAAGTCTCTGTGTGTATCATACTCAAGCCAAGTGCCCTCAGAGCTCATGGAAGATGAAACAGAGCTCTACAATAAGAGACGGGTGTTGGGGTGGGGGGGGATTCACTCAAGAAAATTAAAGCAAAGCCCTACACTAACCCTGGCACACAGTAAAATCAGTCCTATGAGGAAATTTTTAGCTCTAATTGCCCACGTTTTACAAAGGCTTCTAACCGGGAAGTGATGATGCATGCCTTTAGTTCCAGCACGCGGCCTGGTCTCCAAGAGCGAGTTCCAGGACTGACTCAAAAACTAGAGAGAAACCCTGTCACAAAAAAAGAACAAACAAACAAAAAAATCTATTACATAAATCAATAGATGCATACATAGATGGAAGAATAGATGAGAGACAGACAGAAAGAGAGAGAGAGAGAGAGAGAGAGAGAGAGAGAGAGAGAGAGACCCAAACCCCATCTTCTGTCTTCTGATGGTACCAGGCTCTCTCCCAGGGGTCACAGAGGAAGGTGGGCAGGCAGCAACGCAGACAGTGTACGTGTGTGATATCAAGCAAGCCTATATGTGATATATAGGGTCTAATAGGGCAATGTCAGTATTACATTGGGGTAGGTCTCAGGAGCACAAGAATCCAAATCTCTGATGTATTCCCTGTCACCAGAAGAGGGCACTAGATCCCCACCATGTGGTTTCTGGAAATTCTCTGCAGTTCTGATTGTTTTCATTGTTCCTCCTGCTTGCCTGTATTTAGTGAGAGAGTGGGTAACACTCCTCCCTGCTTCTCTGTGTGTCTGTGCCTGTCACATCCTGGATAGTCAGAGTGCCCGCCACCTATGCCTGCCTGAGATGTAGCCGGCAGCCCTGGCTGGGGCTGGGGGAAAGGGAGAGAGTGGATTCTCCTGGAGGGCCCTGGGCAGAGGCTCTGTGGATTCCCTGCAAGAGGCCTCACTGTTTCAGGTACAGCTGTGACCAGGTCTGAATCCAGGACAGACTCCAAAGCCAGAGAGAATCCCTGTCTCAGAAAATAACAACAACAACAAAAAAATAAGTAAACTAATAGATAAATTGATAGCCAGGCAGAGACTCAGAGAGATGATAAAACACCTCAGAGATCAGGGAGCCCAAGGCAGGCAGGTCACTGCGAGTGTAAGGCTACCTTGTTCTGCAGACTGAGATTCAGGACAGGCAAAATGACACAGATAAATTCTGTTTAAAAAAAATGGTGTTCAGTGCATGCCTTTAATCCCTGCACTAGGAGGCAGAGGCAGATGGATCTCTGTGAGTCTGAGGCCAGTCTTGTCTACAAAGTGAGTTCCAGGGCATACAAGGATACACAAGGAAACCCTAAGTTGAAAAACCACAAATAAACAAACAGATAATAACAATAAAAATATTTGAGAGTTCAAATAATTGACTTCATCCACAATAAAAAAATATGGATATCAAAATATCAAATGCACTTGAACACATTGACACAGGAGACCGCTTCCTAAATATAACCCCAGTAGCACAGACACCGAGAGAAACAAAATGAATACAGGAGACCTCCTGACACTGAAAAGCTTCTGCAAAGCAAAGGACATGGCCAACAAGACAAAACGACGGCCTACACAATGGGAAAAGATCTTCACTAACCCCACATCAGACAGAGGTCTGGTCTCCACAATATACAAAGAACTCAAGAAATTGGTCATCTAAAGAACAAAGAATCCAATTGACAAAATGGAGTACAGACCTAAACAGAGAACTCTCAATGGAGGAATCTAAAATGGCTGACAGACACTGAAGAAAATGGTCAACATCCTTAGTCATCAGAGAAATGTACATCAAAACGAGTTTCTATGTCTCTTGGATGAAAGAATGAAAGGAGTGCATCCCCACACCCCGGCTCAGTGTTTAGTATCACGTTCTGTTAATTTCTTGTACATTTAGTTTAATTTCACATTTTGTTCATCTCTCTTGGTCTGCACCAAGTGTTTCCCTGTGTGGGGTGGGGCATGGAAGGTGTCTTATTTCAGAACATTTTATTTTACTTTGCTTTGAGACGGTCTTTCCAGTTGTGTAGAACTTAGTTTAATTCCAAATTTTTTAAAAAGATTTGTGGGTTTTTTTATTTTTTTAATATTTATTTATTTATGTACACAATATTCTGTCTCTGTGTATGCCTGAAGGCCAGAAAAGGGATCCAGACCTCATTACATATGGTTCATGAGCCAGCATGTGGTTCCTGGGAATTGAACTCAGGGCCTTTGGAAGAGCAGGCAATGCTCTTAACCACTGAGCCATCTCTCCAGCCCTAAAGAATTTTTTATGGTTTGTTTAACTTTATTTTACATGCAGTGGCATGAATGTGTCAGTTCATCCAGAAATTGGATTTACAATCACTTATGTGCTGCTGCCATGTGGGTCCTAGGAATTGAACCCACTTCTTCAGGAAGAGCCACCAAACCATCTCTCCAGGCCTTCCTTTAATTTAACAAATGTATTGGTGTGTCTCTAGGTGTGCCTCTCTCTCTCTCTCTCTCTCTCTCTCTCTCTCTCTCTCTCTCTGTGTGTGTGTGTGTGTGTGTGTGTGTGTGTGTGTGTGTGTGTGTGGGTGACTCTGTGTGTCTGTGGGGTGGCCTTTGACTTTACCAAGGTGAACACATTCAAGAGAAGAGATGGTGATTTACAGATAGAACACAAAAAAAAACAAAACAAAAACAAACAGATAGCTTGATCTTTAAAAGTGAGTTCCAGGACAGCCAAGGCAGGGCTATTACCTGAAATTGACTGAATTCATATCAGCAATTTCTCAACTCCAACAAGAATGTTTACAGAGAAGTCAAGAAAAAAAAATCATGTTGAATGAAGTGCCAGAGTCAAAGACCTGCTCCACTACCTGCCAACCCTGGCTGTATTTTGAATCTCATATTTGATTTCTCTCTCCACGTACATTGAGTTTAATACATGTGAAGGCAGACTGAAGAAAACAATCAAGAAAAAGAGAAAACATGAGGAGTGGGACAAAACAGAGATCTAGAATGGGAGAGAGAGGGAGAGAGAGAGAGAGAGAGAGAGAGAGAGCGAGCGCATTCACCTCAGTCCTGTGAGAAAACCACCTCAGTCCTTTGAAGAAATTTATAAGTCTCATTGCCTACCATTCTAAAAATTAAAACCATCTACTTGGGTGGTGGCGGCGGCGCATTCCTTTATTCCCGGTTCTCAGCCTATTCTACAAGAGCTACTTCCAGGACTGGGTCCAAAGCCAGAGAGAAGAAAAGTTTGTGATTTACTTAACTTCATTATATGTGCAATGGTGTGAGGGTGTCAGATCACCCCGGAACTGCATTTACAATCACTTATGTGCTGCCATCTGGGTGCTGGGAATTGAACTCAGGACCTTTGGAAAAGCAGGCAATGCTCTTAACTGCTGAATCATCTCTCCAGCATTAAAGAATTTTTTATGGTTTATTTAACTTTATTTTACGTGCAGTGGCATGAATGTGTCAGATCATCCTGAAACTGGATTTACAGTCACTTATGTGCTGCTGCCATGTGGGTCTTGGGAATGGAACTCACTTCTTCAGGAAGAGCCACCAAGCTCTTCAATGGTGTTTTACAGATAGAAAATAAGAAAACAAGACAAAAACAAACAGATAGCCTGATCTTTAAAAGTGAGTTCCAGGACAGTCAGGACTATTACATGAAATTGCCTGAGTTCAAATCAGCAATTTCTCAATTCCAACAAGAATGTTTACAGAGAAGTCAAGAAAAAAAAAAACCAACAAATCAGGTTGAATGAAGTGCCAGAGTCAAAGGCCTGCTCCACTACCTGCCAACCCTGGCTGTATTTTGAATCTCATATTTGGTTTCTCTCTCCACGCACATTGAGTTTAATACATGTGAAAGGCAGACTGAAGGAAACAATCAAGAAAAAGAGAAACCATGAGGAGTGGGACAAAATAGAGATCTAGAATGGGAGAGAGAGAGAGAGAGAGAGCGCATTCACTTCAGTCCTGTGAGAAAACCACCTCAGCCTCATTTATAAGTCTCATTGCCCACCATTCTAAAAATTAAAACCATCTAGCTGGGTGGTGGTGGCGGCGCATTCTTTTATTCCTGGTTCTCAGCCTATTCTACAAAAGCTACTTCCAGGACAGGCTCCAAAGCCAGAGAGAAGAAATGTTTGTGATTTACTTAATTTCATTACATGTGCAATGGTGTGAGGGTGTCAGATCACCCAGGAACAGCATTTACAATCACTTATGCGCTGCCATGTGGGTGCTGGGAATTGAACTGAGATATCTCTCCTGAAAATTGAACTCAGGACCTCTGGAAGAAGAGCCAGTTCTCTTAAACTCTGAGCTATTTCTTCAGCCCTTGTTTGTTTCTTTAATTTAGGAAAAAGAATACTGTATTATTTTAATGCATGAGCACTCTCTCTGCACCCACTTCCATTCACCAAGAGAGTGCACTAGATCTCCACCCTGTGGTTTCTGGTAATTTCAGAAATTCCATCTCTGCACTTCTGATACTTTCCTTGTCCATGAAGAGGACATGAATAACATTAAAAATCAAAATCCCCTGGCAGTATTTCTTTGCCAAATGCATGACAGTTCTATATGAGACCACCCCGTAGCATTGTTTTATTTCATTTATTTTGTGATTTCTGACTCTCTCGTACATTGAGTTTAACTTCAGATTTTATTTGTTTTTCTCAGTGTTCCCATGTCTATCCCCGTGAGTGCGTGTGTGAGAGTGTGTGCCTGTGTGCGTGTGTGCGTGTGTGTGTGTGTGTGTGTGTGTGTCTGTGTGTGTCTGTGTGTGTGTGTCTGTGTCTATGTTTATGTATATGTGGGGGGGATTACAATTCAAACTATTTTAGTGAAGGCCCTTTGCAGACAAGACAGCATGGCTGTTAACTTCACCAAGATGAAAGCTTTTAGAAGGCTGCCTTTGGTAACCACCATGAGAGCTGACCTCAACAAGATGGTAGACACCATGAGGCATATTTTCAAGGTCCATTTCTTTTTCTGTCTCCTAGCCTCTAGAGCACCATGATTTGAATGCAGTGTCTCCAGATTCTCCAGCTATACATGCAAAGAAAGATACCATAAACCTTTAGGCTCCTGTCAAGGGTGAGAGGGTTCAAAAGAAAAGAAAAAAAGAAAGGAAAAGAAAAGAAAAGAAAGGAAAAGAAACGAAATGTGAAAGACAGACTGAGGGGAAAAAATTCAAGAAAAACAGAGAAGTTCCCATGAGGAATGGGACAAAGCAAAGATCTAGAGCGAAAGAGAGAGAGTGAAAGAGAGGGAGAGAGAGAGGAAAGAGAGAGAGAGAGAGAGAGAGAGAGAGAGAGAGAGAGAGAGAGAGAATTCCCTCAAACAAACAAACAAAAAAACACCCTTACAGAACACCTGGCACACAGTGATCTCAGTCCTTTGAGAAAATTTATAAGTCCCATTGCCCACCATTGGAAAAAAAAATATCCATCTGGGTAATGGTGGCAGTGCATTTCTTTATTCTCAGTTCTCGGCCCTCAGATCAGGAGAGACAGAGGCAGACAGATTGCTGTGAGTTTGAGGCTACCTTGTTTTGCAGTGTGAGTTTCAGGACAGGCAAATGACAGACACAGAGAAACCCTGTCTTGAAAAAGAAGTGTGTTTAGGAGGCAGAGGTAGAGGCAGAGGCAGCTAGATCTGTGTGAGTCTAAGGCCAGCCTTGTCTATAAAGTGAGTTCCAGGGCAAACAAGGATACACAGGGAACCCCAAGGTAGAAAAACCACTAATAATAATAATAATAATAATAATAATAATAATAATAATAATAATAATCTAAGAGCTCAATTCATTGACTTCAACCACAATTCAAAAATTAAAAAATAAAACAAAGAGTGTGTCTGATCAATCAGGAACAGTGAAAGGACTATGTGGGCCAAGGGGCTGCCACAATTATGACTTGTTAAGAGGGAGGAACTGGGGGGTGGGGGAGGGAGGGAGGGAGGCAACAAAGGCAGTTTCTTGCCACCTGAATGCCTTTCAAAGACATTTCACCATAACAACCACTTGCTTCCTTTCTTGGGGATCTTTTTCACAGTTGTGTTTGTACAGCCCCACACCCCACTTCTCAAACTAAAAGTCCAAGTGTGAGAAAACCAAAACAGTCATGGAAAAATTCCCACTTGGATACCTTTTCCAAAAACAACGGTAACAAAAATATGTATACCTAAGCAGACCGATCAAGTTGTAGCCTCACCCTTGACTGGTTCAGCAAGGAGTTCTGGCTGTTAGGAAGGGCTGGCGACCTTGAATATTCCTAGTCTGTAAAATCTGGAGTCCCACGCCTACCCCGTGCCCTCAGGGGACAGGAGTGGAGGCCAGGGCCCCTGCCATGGGCGATCTCCTAGATCAGCTACAGGCTCTTATCGTTCCTGGGCCTGCTTAGAGAAAGACATGATGAGATGCAGAGAAAATTAAAACAGCCATGAAATGCTACGAAAAATTCCGACTTGGACATCATTTCCAGGAATATTGACACAGTGAATTGTTTGTTTAGAACATTTTCACTTCAGACAGAAAAAAATAAAAAAAGGTCATTTTATTCTCAGACCCTTTACAGCTCCTGAGGAATGGGGTGCTGGGGTCACAGCAGACATGGCAGAGGATGTAACTAGGCCAGGGCTCCCTTCTCAACCACCAACCAGGCCCCCAGCACTGCCTTCCTTTGTTCCGTGGTTTTTTCATTTTCTTGCTTTTAATCTTCTGTCTTTCTTTTCTCTTTCTTTCTTTCTTTCTTTCTTTCTTTCTTTCTTTCTTTCTTTTTTTTTCTTTTGGTTCAACATGTATACATTTTTGTAATTTGGTATGGGGTCTTTTCTATACAACCTGTCTCCAATTCAAGGAGGGCCACCTGCCTCTGTCTCTTAGATGATAGAAGAAAAGGGGTGTACCACAGCAACCCAGCTTTGTGTTTCGTATGTTGTTCAATTAAATTCTTGTACATGTAGTTTAATTTCAATTTTGTTTTGTTTTGTTTTTCGAGACTGGGTTTCCCTGCATAACAGTCCTAGCTGTTCTTGGAACTAGCTCCTTTCTTGAAGCCCTGGCTGGCCTCTAACTCCCAGGGATTCACCTGCCTCTGCCTCCTGTGTGCTGGGAATAAAGGCATGAGACACCACTGCCCGGCCAATTTCAAATTCTATTTAAATCTCTCGATGTGCCTTCTGTATGTGGGGGAGACAGGGAAGGTGTCATATTTTAAAACATTTTCATAACTGCACTTAGCACTGCACTCTTTTACATTTTATTTTACTTTAAATTGAGACAGTATTTCTAGTTCTGTGGGACTTAATTTAAATTAAGTGTGTGTGTGTGTGTGTGTCTGTGTGTCTGTGTGTCTGTGTGTGTGTGTGTGTAGATAGGGTGGCTTTTGACCTCAACAGATGAAGGCATTTAAGGGCACTGGCTCCATATTTGACAGAGGCAGGATCTCTGGGAGTTTTAGGCCAGCCTGGTCTACAAGAAAGGAGCTAGTTCCAAGAAAAGTCTCCAAAGCAACAGAGAAACCCTGTCTTGTAAAGCAAAACACAAAACCAAACAAAAAAATAAATAAAATGAGAGAGAGAGAGAGAGAGAGAGAGAGAATGTGAACTTACAGATAGGAACCAAGAAAAAAAAAACAGAATGTCACCAAGAAGACAGCCTGGTCTGTAAAGTGAGTTCCAGGACAGCTAGGGCTGTTATACAGAGAAACCATGCCTCAAAAATTAATAAAAGAAGGAAAGAAAGAAAGAAAGAAAGAAAGAAAGAAAGAAAAGAAAGAAAAGAAAAGAAAACAAAGGCAGTTTTTATTTTTTTTTCTCTTTTTATGCCAGGTCATTTATTTTAATTTTAGTTTTTCTTTTAAGATTGTATTTGCAGCAGCAGTGTTCAGAAAGAAGTGCTGGACCATGTAGTGTAATAGTTTGTCTGAAACATAAATAAAAAGACAGGTCCTGTCTCAAAAAAAAAATCCAGTTAAAACGTGAAATAAAACAAAGAAGGGGCTTTTGGTTTTGTTTTGCTTTGTTTTTTTCTAAGGAACCTGAAAATGACTAAATTCAACAATTTTTCAACTTCAGCAAGAAGGTAGTCTTTCCCAGCTCCAACAAGAGTGCAGTAAATAGGCATTTCTAGGCCCTGTCAACAGAAGAGGGCACTTGATTCCCACCACGTGGTTTCTGGAAATTGTTTATGGGGTGGCTTTTGAACTCAAAAAGATGAAAACATTCAAAGGGAAGGGTTCCATATCTGGAAGAGGCTGGTGGATCTCTGGGATAGTTTTGAGGCCAGCCTCAAACTAGTTCCAAAGACAGGATCCAAAGCAACAGAGAAACCCTGCCTTGACTCAAAAATCAAAACAAAAACACAAACAAACAAAAAAATAAAACATAAAATAAAAAAAAAACAGCTCACAAATCACAATCCCAGAGAACCTAGACAACAACGAGGACCCTAAGAGAGACATATATAGATCTAATCTACATGAGTAGTAGAAAAAGACAAGATCTCCTTGGAGCATGGGAACCTTGGGAGGGGGTTGAAGAGGAGAGGAGAGGCAGGGAGGGGGAGCAGAGACAAATGTAGAGCTTAACAAAAATAAATAAAAGAAACAAGTAAAGCCAGGTGGTGGTGGTACACGCCTTTAATCCCAGCACTCAGGAGGCAGAGGCAGGTGAATCTTTGTGAGTTTGAGGCCAGCCTGGTCTACAAGAGTTAGTTCCAGCCCAGGCTCCAAAGCTACAGAGAAACCCTGTCTTGAAAAACCAAAAATAAATGAATAAATAAATAAAATAGGCATGGATTTTAAAAAACTCAAATGCAAACTCAGTAGAAAGAAATACTTTCAGTATGCCATTCAAGAATTAGGGAAACCTATTATCCTAGCACTTAGGAGACACAGGAAGAAGAACATCAGTGAGTTAAAATGCAGACTCATCTACCAAGTTAGAACACAAGACTCGTGCACTGTCTCCTAGGTCCAACACTCCCATGGTCAAGTTTCTCGAAACAAGGAGACGGTTCATAATGTCTGCTTCTTTCCTTTCTTCCTTCCCTCCCTCCTTCCTTCCTTCCTTCCTTCCTTCTTTCTTTTTTTTTGTTTAACTTTTATATATGTTTTAAATTTGGAATGAGGGCCTCTCTATGAAGCCTGGGATTCACAGAGGAACACCTGCCTCTGTCTCTTGGATGATAGAATGAAAGGTCTGCACCACCACACCCTGGCTCAGCATTTAGTATCTCGTTCTGTTAATTTCTTGTACATGACGCTTTATTTCAAATTTTGTTTGTATCTCTTGGTCTGCACCAAATGTGTCCCTGTGGGGGGTGGGGCACGGAACGTATCCGATTTCAGAACACTTTACTTTACTTAGATTCGAGACAGTCTTTCCAGTTGTGTAGAACTAAGTTTAATTTTCAATTTTTAAAAAATATTTTTATGATGTATTTAACTTTATTTTACATGCAGCGGCGTGAAACTGGATTTACAATCACTTATGAGCTGCTGCCATGTCGGGGGTAGGTCTCAGGAGCACAAGAACCGAAATCTCTGATGTCTTCCCTGTCACCAGAAGAGGGCACTAGATCCCCACCATGTGGTTTCTGGAAATTCCAGAAATTCCATCTCTTCAGTTCTGATTGTTTTCATTGTTCTTCCTGCATGCCTGCACTTAGTGAGAGAGTGGGCACCACCCACCCTGCTTCTCTGTGTGTCTATGCCTGTCACATCCTGGATAGCCAGAGTGCCCGCCACCTATGCCTGTCTAAGATGTAGCCGGCAGCCCTGGTTGTGGCTGGGGGAAAGGGTGAGAGTGGTTCCCCTGGAGGGCCCTGGGCAGAGGCTCTGCGGATTCCCTGCAAGAGGCCTCACTGCTTCAGGTACAGCTGTGACCAGGTCTGAATCCAGGACAGACTCCAAAGCCAGAGAGAATCCCTGTCTCACAAAACAAATAAAAAAAAAAATAAGTAAACTAATAGATAAATTGATAGCCAGGTAGAGACTCAGAGAGATGATAAAACACCTCAGAGATCAGGGAGCCCAAGGCAGGCAGGTCACTGCGAGTTTAAGGCTACCTTGTTCTGCAGACTGAGATTCAGGACAGGCAAAATGACACAGACAAAGTCTGTTTTTATTTATTTATTTATTTATTTATTTATTTATTTATTTTTAAAAAAGGTGTTTAGAGCATGCCTTCAATCCCTGCACTAG
>NW_028263309.1:35000-65000 GCF_982192425.1 Myodes glareolus
TCACTGCTTCAGGTACAGCTGTGACCAGGTCTGAATCCAGGACAGACTCCAAAGCCAGAGAGAATCCCTGTCTCACAAAACAAATAAAAAAAAAAATAAGTAAACTAATAGATAAATTGATAGCCAGGTAGAGACTCAGAGAGATGATAAAACACCTCAGAGATCAGGGAGCCCAAGGCAGGCAGGTCACTGCGAGTTTAAGGCTACCTTGTTCTGCAGACTGAGATTCAGGACAGGCAAAATGACACAGACAAAGTCTGTTTTTATTTATTTATTTATTTATTTATTTATTTATTTATTTATTTTTAAAAAAGGTGTTTAGAGCATGCCTTCAATCCCTGCACTAGGGCAGAGACAGCTGGATCTCTGTGAGTCTGAGGCCAGTCTTGTCTACAAAGTGAGTTCCAGGGCATACAAGGATACACAAAGAAACCCTAGGTTGAAAAACCACAAATAAACTAACAGATAAACAGATAATAACAATAAAAATATTTGAGAGTTCAAATAATTGACTTCATCCACAATAAAAAATTATAGAAATCAAAATATCAAACGCACTTGAACGCATTGGCATAGGAGACCGCTTCCTAAATATAACCCCAGTAGCACAGACACCGAGAGAAACAAAATGAATACATGAGACCTCCTGACACTGAAAAGCTTCTGTAAAGCAAACGACATGGCCTACAAGGCAAAACGACGGCCTACACAATGGGAAAAGATCTTCACTAACCCCACATCAGACAGAGGTCTGGTCTCCACAATATACAAAGAACTCAAGAAATTGGTCATCTAAAGAACAAAGAATCCAATTGACAAAATGGAGTACAGACCTAAACAGAGAACTCTCAACAGAGGAATCTAAAATGGCTGACAGACACTGAAGAAAATGTTCAACATCCTTCATCATCAGAGAAATGTACATCAAAAGGAGTTTCTAGGACCAAGGAGACAGTTCCTAATGTCTCCTCTTTCCTTCCTTCCTTCCTTCCTTCCTTCCTTCCTTCCTTCCTTCCTTCCTTCCTTCCTTATTGATTTTTTTTTGGTTGAACTTATATATATATATATATTTTTTTTTTTTTTTTTTTGAGATGTGGGCCTCTCTACAAAGCCTGGGAAATCACAGAGGTCCACCTGCCTCTGTCTCTTGGACGATAGAAAGAAAGGTGTGCACCACCACAACCCAGCTCAATGTTTAGTATCTCATTCTGTTAATTTCTTGTATATTTAATTTAATTTCACATTTTGTTCATCTCTCTTGGTCTGCACCAAGTGTTTCCCTGTGTGGGGTGGGGCATGGAAGGTGTCCTATTTCAAAACATTTTATTTTACTTTGATTTAAGACATTTTTTCCAGTTGTGTAGATCTTAGTTTAATTTCAAATTTTTAAAGAATTTTTAATGATTTATTTAACTCTATTTTACATGCAGTGGTACGAATGTGTTAGATCATCCAGAAACTGGCTTTACAATCACTTATGAGCTACTGCTATGTGTGCCCGGGGAACTGAACCCACTTCTTCAGAAAAAGCCACCGCACACACCGAACCATCTCTCCAGACCTTTAATTTCACAAATGTATTTGTGTGTCTCTGGCTGTGCCTGTGTGTGTGTGTGTGGGGGGGGGATCACAATTCAAAACATTTTAGTGAAGGCCCTTTGCAGACAAGACAGGAAGATACAGGACACCATGCACCATATTTTCAAGGTCCATTTTGTTTTCTGTCTCCTAGCCTCTAGAGGACCATGATTTGAATTCAGTGTCTCCAGATTCTCCAACTTGTGACAATACACTATACATGCAAATAAAGATATCATAAACCTTTAGCTTCCTGTCTAGGGTGAGAGAGTTCAAAAAGAAGAAAAGAAAAACTGTGGAAGACAGACTGAGGGGAAACAAATCAAGAAAAACAGAGAAGTTCCTGTGAGGAATGAGACAAAGTAGAGATCTAGAATGAGAGGGGGGGAGGGAGAGAGAATTCCCTCAAACAAATGAAAACATACCCTTACAAGAACTCCTGGCACACAGTGAACTCAGTCCTTTGAGGAAATGTATAGGTCTCATTGCCCACCATTGCAAAAGAAATCTAGCTGGGTAATGGTGGCAGCGCCTTTCTTTATTCCCAGTTCTCAGTCCTCAGAGATCAGGGTGGCAGAGGCAGGCAAATCACTGTGAGTTTGAGGCTACCTTGTTGTGCAGTGTGAGTTTCAGGACAGATAAAGTGACACAGAGAAGAAACCCTGTCTTAAAAATCTGTGTGTTTAGTTCAGGCCTTTAATTCTGGCACTAGGAGGCAGAGGCAGAGGCAGAGGCAGAGGCAGAGGCAGAGGCAGAGGCAGAGGCAGAGGCAGAGGCAGAGGCAGAGGCAGAGGCAGAGGCAGAGGCAGAGGCAGCTGGATCTCTGTAAGTCTGAGGCCAGCCTTGTCTACAAAGTGAGTTCCAGGGCAAACAAGGATACACAGGGAACCCCAATGTAGGAAAACAACGGATAAAAAACAAATAAACAGATAATAATAATAACAACAGCAACAAAAATATCTGAGAGCTCAATTAATTGACTTCACTCACAATTCAAAAATAATAAAATAAGAATTAAAAATAAAATCAAATGCACTTGAACGCACTGGCACAGGAAACCACTTCCTCAATACAACCCAAGTAACACAGACACTGAGAGAAATAAAATTAATACATGAGACCTCCTGACACTGAAAAGCTTCTGTAAAGCAAAGGACATGGTCAACAAGACAAAACGACGGCCTACAGAATGGGAAAAGATCTTCACTAACCCCACATCAGACAGAGGACTGATATCCAAAATACAGAAAGAACTCAAGAAATTGGTCATCTAAAGAACAAATAATACAATTTACGAAATGGAGTACTACCGAAACAGAGAACTCTCAACAGAGGAATCTAAAATAGCTGAAAGCCACTTAAATGTTGGGTGGGGGGTGGGGGTGGGTCATGCAACGATGGGAACACCACAAAGTCTAATAAACCAGAAGCAAACTTTTTTCCAGAAACCAGATCCTAGGAAAACCAGAAGCAAATTTAAAAATAAAAAAACAAAACAAAACAAATAAGCACTGTGGGGCACAAAAGCTTATCAGTTAGCTGAGACCACAGGCAGAGTTTGGCCTTCTGACACTGTGGCAAAAGGCTGGTTTCTGAAACCAATTTTTATAGTAGTATAGTGAGTGTGTGTGTGTGTGCGTGCGTGCGTGCGTGCGTGCGTGTGTGTGTGTGTGTGTATGTGTGTGTGTATGTAATATATATATATTACATCATGCATTAGCTCTGAATAAAGGAATTTTTACGATCTTGCCCTGACCTGTGGGTCAGTCAATATTAGACCCTAAGGAAGGGGAGTGAGTTTTAACATCAATAGGTTACTAGACAGCTCTCATGAAATATGTTTCAGAGTAGATTTCTTCACCAAATACATGATAGTCCTGTATGAGACCATGCCATAGCATGGTTTTTATTTCATTTTTTTTTTAAAAAAAAAAGGTCTCATTGCCCACCATTGGAAAAAAAATCCAGCTGGGTAACGGTGGCAGCACATTTCTTTATTTTATTTCTTTAATTCCAGCACTAGGAGGCAGAGGTAGAGGCAGGGGCAGCTGGATCTCTGTGAGTCTGAGGCCAGCCTTGTCTACAAAGTGAGTTCCAGGGCAAACAAGGATACACAGGGAACCCCTATATAGAAAAACCACAAATAAACTAATAATAATAATAATCTAAGAGCTCAATTCATTGACTTCAACCCCAATTCAAAAATTAAAAAATAAAACAAAGAGTGTGTCTGATCGATCACAATCAGTGAAAGGACTGTGTGGGCCAAGGGGCTGCCACAATTAAGGGAGGAACTGGGTGGGAGGAGGGAGGCAACAAGGGCATTTCCCTGCCACCTAATCTCCTTTCAAAGACTTTTCACCATGGCAACCATTTGCTTGCTTGCTTGGGGTTCTTTTCCAGTTGTTGGGTTTGTCCAACCCCACCCCCACTTCTCAAACTAAATGCGGAGTTGGAGAAAATTAAAACAGCCATGGAAAAATTCCCACTTGGATACCTGGTCCTGCCCTTGTCCTTGCAAAAACAACAATAACGAGAACCAAAATATGCATATCTAAGCAGACCAGTCAAGTTGTAGCCTCACCCTTGACTGGTTTAGGAAGGGCTGGTGACCTTGCACTTTTGAAATGAGTCTGTAAAATTTGGAGTCCCATGCCTGCCAGGTGCCCTCAGGGGACAGGCGTGGAGGCCAGGGCCCCTGCCATGGGAGATCTCCTAGATCAGCTACAGGCTCTTATGGTTCCTGGGCCTGCTTAGAGAAAGACATGAGATGCAGAGAACATGAAAACAGCCATGGAATACTATGAAAAATTCCCACTTGGACATCATTTTCAGGATTATTGACACAGTGAATTGTTTGTCTGGAACATTTTCACTTTAGACAGAAAACAATAAAAAATGTCATTTTATTCTCAGACCCTTTACAGCTTCTGAGGAATGAGGTGCCAGGGTCACAGCAGACATGGCAGAGGATGTAACTAGGCCAGGGATGGAGAGATGGCTCAAAGGTCCTGAGTTCAATTCCCAGGAACCACATGGTGGCTCACAACTATCTGTAATGAGGTCTGGTTTCCTCTTTTGGTCTGCAGGCGTCCACACAGACAGAATATTCTATACATAACAAACAAACAAACAAATAAATAAATAAATGAGAGGGAGAGGGGGAGAGAGAAGAGAGAGAGAGAGAGAGAGAGAGAGAGAGAGAGAGAGAGAGAGAGAAGAAATGTGGATTTACAGATAGGTAACAAGAACAAAAACAGAATGTCACCAAGAAGATAACTTGGTCTATTATGTGAATTCCAGGACAGCTAGGGAACTGAGAAACCATGCCTCAAAAAATAATAAAAGATGAAAAGAAAAAACATAGAGAGAGAGAGAGAGAAAAGAAAAGAAAAGAAAAAAGACAGTTTTTTTTTCTTTTCTCTTTTTAATGCCAGTTTTAGTTTTTCTTATAAGATTGTATTTGCAGCAGCAGTGTTGAGAAAGAAGTCCTGGACCATACAGTGAAATAGTTTGTCTGAAGCATAAATAAAAAGACAGGTCCTGTCTCAAAAAAAAAATCAAGTTAAAATGTGAAATAAAACAAAGAAGGGGCTTTTTGTTTTGTTTTTTCTAAGAAACCCGAAAATGACTGAATTCAACAATCTTCCAACTTCAGCAAGAAGGTAGTGTTTCCCAGCTCCAACAAGAGAGCAGCAAATAGGCATTTCTAGGCCCTGTCAACAGAAGAGGGCACTAGATTCCCACCATGTGGTTTCTGGAAATTGTTTATGGGGCAGCTTTTGAACTCAACAACATGAAAGCATTCAAAGGGAAGGATTCCATGTCTGGAAGAGGCAGGTGGATCTCTGAGATTTTGAGGCCAGCCTCAAACTAGTTCCAAAGACAGGCTCCAAAGCTACAGAGAAACCCTGCCTCGGCTCTAAAATCAAAACAAAAACACAAGCAAAAATAAATAAGTCATAAATTAAACCAGAGAGAGAGAGAGAGAGAGAGAGAGAGGGCAGCCTGGCTTATATAGTGAGTTAAAAGTATTATACAGAGAAACCCTGCACCAAAAATACTTTAATTTTTTATTTATTATTTTGGTTTTTTTATTTCATTTTATGTTTTTCTAAAATTATAGCAGCAGCAGCAGGATATTTTGGGTAGCTGACTACTTTCATGGAAGTCTTCAGAAAGAAGTCCTGGGCCGTGTAGTGAGATAGATTGTCTGGAACACAAATAAAAAGCCAATTCCTGTGTCAAAAAAAGCAACAAAAAAAAAAAAATCAAGTTACAATGTGAAATAATAAAATAAAAGTCTTTTTGTTTTGGTTTTTTATTTTTTTCTTGCAATGTAACCTGAAAATGAGTGAATTCAAGTCAACAACTTTCAATTTCCTAACTCCAACAAGAATGTTTACAGGAAAGGCAGCAGATATTCACATCAAAGAAGTCCAGTGGAGCTGTAGCCACACCCTTTAATGTTTGTGTCGCAAGGACAGGGAGTTAGAAAAGGATCTTGATCTTGAACATGAGATCTGAAAACTCAAAACAGCAATCAAACACCAACCAAGTAGGAAGAAATGACACAGAGGCAGTAAGATGTCAGTGAGTTCAAGGCCAGCCTCATCTAGCAAGGACTTTCCAGCACTGTTACATAGAAAAAGCCTGCCTCACAAAACAAAACACACACACACACACATACACACACACACACACACACGAGAATTAGGAAAGTGTTCCTGAAAGACCACAAACCTTCTAGATGACACTTAATAACAATCAAAGGTGAAATATAAAATGGAGAGAAATTCTTTGATGAAATCCAACCTGCTTTCTTGGTCAAAGCTGTACAGCCAATAGAACTAGAGGGAGCATGTGTCCCTCTCTCAATTAAAAAAAAAAGGCTAGACTCTCACATGATCATAAAAGATGAAAATCTTATGGCTGACATCATCCAACCTCAAGTGAGACAAACTTGAAACAATGCAACAGGAGACAGACAGTTGCTCAATGAACTCTGGCTATTCTCCTGGGGAAGTTGTGCCCCTGCCTGAGGACTTTAGAACAACTAAAATCCCTCTTATCCTTGTTTTGTTTTTCCGTCGCCCCCCCCCCCCAACCTCAGAGGACACCTGGATATTTGAAAGGATTTGGTTTTATTTCATTTAAGTAGAAGGTTCCTCGGACATAACTCTGAAAACACTAAAACGGAATAGCCAGTTTCTATTCAGTTCAGTTCAGGTTTCTATCAAAACCTCCTGCCTGGCATGTCTCTGTCTTTGTTGAGTTCCTGTTCTCACAGCAGACAAGAAACAGCTGGCAGTGGCAGCCATCCATAACTCTAATTTCAGCAGAACCTCCCTTGAATTTTTGAAATGAGTCTGTAAAATTTGGAGTCCCATGCCTGCCAGGTGCCCTCAGGGGACAGGCGTGGAGGCCAGGGCCCCTGCCATGGGAGATCTCCTAGATCAGCTACAGGCTCTTATGGTTCCTGGGCCTGCTTAGAGAAAGACATGAGATGCAGAGAACATGAAAACAGCCATGGAATACTATGAAAAATTCCCACTTGGACATCATTTTCAGGATTATTGACACAGTGAATTGTTTGTCTGGAACATTTTCACTTTAGACAGAAAACAATAAAAAATGTCATTTTATTCTCAGACCCTTTACAGCTCCTGAGGAATGAGGTGCCGGGGTCACAGCAGACATGGCAGAGGATGTAACTAGGCCAGGGCTCCCTTCTCAACCACCAACCAGGCCCCCAGCACTGCCTTCCTTTGTTCTTTTGTTTCTTCATTTTCTTTCTATCTTCTGTCTTTCTTTCTTTCCTTTCTCGTTCTTTTTTTTTCTTTATTCTCTTATTTCAACATGTATACATTTTTGTTATTTGGTACAGGGTCTTTTCTACACAACTAGGCTCCAATTCAAGGAGGGCCACCTGCCTCTGTCTCTTAGATGTTAGGATAAAAGGTGTGCACCACAACAACCCAGCTTTGTTTTTAGTATGTTGTTCTATTAATTTCTTGTACATGTAGCTTAATTTCAATTTTTTTGTTTCGTTTTTTGAGACGGGGTTTCCCTGCATAACAGTCCTAGCTGTTCTTGGAACTAGCTCCTTTCTTGAAGCCCTGGCTGGCCTCTAACTCCCAGGGATTCACCTGCCTCTGCCTCCTGTGTGCTGGGAATAAAGGTGTGTGACACCACTGCCCGGCCAATTTCAAATTCTATTTAAATCTCTCGATGTGCCTCCTGTATGTGGGGGAGACAGGGAAGATGTCACATTTTAAAACATCTTCATAACTGTACTTAGCACTGCACTCTTTTACATTTTATTTTACTTTTAATTGAGAGAGTGCTTCCAGTTGTGTAGGACTTAATTTAACTTAATTTAAAAGTTTATCTATGTGTCTCTGGGTGTGCCTGTGCCTGGGTTTTTGTTTGGCTTGTGTTTGGTTTGTGTGGTGTGTGTGTGTAAAGGTGGGGTGGCTTTTGACCTGACCAGATGAAGGCATTCAAAAGCACTGGCTCCATATCTGCCAGAGGCAGGATCTCTGGGAGGTTTAGGCCAGCCTGGTCTTCAAGAAAAGAGCTAGTTTCAAAAATAGTCTCCAAAGCAACAGAGAAACCCTGTACTGTAAAGCAAAACACAAAACCAAACAAAAAATAAATAAAATGAGGGGGGATGGAGAGATGGCTCAAAGGTCCTGAGTTCAATTCCCAGGAACCACATGGTGGCTCACAACCATCTGTAATGAGGTCTGGTTTCCTCTTTTGGTCTACAGGTGTCCACACAGACAGAATATTCTATACATAACAAACAAATAAATAAATAAATAAATAAATGAGGGGAGAGAGAGAGAGAGAGAGAGAGAGAGAGAGAGAGAGAGAGAAGAAATGTGGATTTACAGATAGGTAACAAGAACAAAAACAGAATGTCACCAAGAAGATAACTTGGTCTATTATGTGAATTCCAGGACAGCTAGGGAACTGAGAAACCATGCCTCAAAAAATAATAAAAGATGAAAAGAAAAAAACATAGAGAGAGAGAGAGAAAAGAAAAGAAAAGAAAAAAGACAGTTTTTTTCTTTTCTCTTTTTAATGCCAGTTTTAGTTTTTCTTATAAGATTGTATTTGCAGCAGCAGTGTTGAGAAAGAAGTCCTGGACCGTACAGTGAAATAGTTTGTCTGAAGCATAAATAAAAAGACAGGTCCTGTCTCAAAAAAAAAAAAATCAAGTTAAAATGTGAAATAAAACAAAGAAGGGGCTTTTTGTTTTGTTTTTTTCTAAGAAACCCGAAAATGACTGAATTCAACAATCTTCCAACTTCAGCAAGAAGGTAGTGTTTCCCAGCTCCAACAAGAGAGCAGTAAATAGGCATTTCTAGGCCCTCTCAACAGAAGAGGGCACTAGATTCCCACCATGTGGTTTCTGGAAATTGTTTATGGGGTGGCTTTTGAACTCAACAAGATGAAAGCATTCAAAGGGAAGGGTTCCATGTCTGGAAGAGGCAGGTGGATCTCTGAGATTTTGAGGCCAGCCTCAAACTAGTTCCAAAGACAGGCTCCAAAGCTACAGAGAAACCCTGCCTCGGCTCTAAAATCAAAACAAAAACACAAGCAAAAATAAATAAGTCATAAATTAAACCAGAGAGAGAGAGAGAGAGAGAGGGCAGCCTGGCTTATATAGTGAGTTAAAAGTATTATACAGAGAAACCTTGCACCAAAAATACTTTAATTTTTTATTTATTATTTTGTTTTTTTTTATTTCATTTTATGTTTTTCTAAAATTACAGCAGCAGCAGCAGGATATTTTGGGTAGCTGACTACTTTCATGGAAGTCTTCAGAAAGAAGTCCTGGGCCATGTAGTGAGATAGATTGTCTGGAACACAAATAAAAAGCCAATTCCTGTGTCAAAAAAAGCAACAACAACAAAAAAATCAAGTTACAATGTGAAATAATAAAATAAAAGTCTTTTTGTTTTGGTTTTTTTTTTTTTCTTGCAATGTAACCTGAAAATGAGTGAATTCTAGTCAACAACTTTCAATTTCCTAACTCCAACAAGAATGTTTACAGGAAAGGCAGCAGATATTCACATCAAAGAAGTCCAGTGGAGCTGTAGCCACACCCTTTAATGTTTGTGCCGCAAGGACAGGGAGTTAGAAAAGGATCTTGATCTTGAACATGAGATCTGAAAACTCAAAACAGCAATCAAACACCAACCAAGTAGGAAGAAATGACACAGAGGCAGTAAGATGTCAGTGAGTTCAAGGCCAGCCTCATCTAGCAAGGACTTTCCAGCACTGTTACATAGAAAAAGCCTGCCTCACAAAACAAAACGCACACACACACACACACACACACACACACACACACACACACACACACACACGAGAATTAGGAAAGTGTTCCTGAAAGACCACAAACCTTCTAGATGACACTTAATAACAATCAAAGGTGAAATATAAAATGGAGAGAAATTCTTTGATGAAATCCAACCTGCTTTCTTGGTCAAAGCTGTACAGCCAATAGAACTAGAGGGAGCATGTGTCCCTCTCTCAATTAAAAAAAAAATGGCTAGAATCTCACATGATCGTAAAAGATGAAAATCTTACGGCTGACATCATCCAACCTCAAGTGAGACAAACTTGAAACAATGCAACAGGAGACAGACAGTTGCCCAATGAACTCTGGCTATTCTCCTGGGGAAGTTGTGCCCCTGCCTGAGGACTTTAGAACAACTAAAATCCCTCTTATCCTTGTTTTGTTTTTCCGTCGTCCCCCCCTCCCCAACCTCAGAGGACACCTGGATATTTGAAAGGATTTGGTTTTATTTCATTTAAGTAGAAGGTTCCTCGGACATAACTCTGAAAACACTAAAACGGAATAGCCAGTTTCTATTCAGTTCAGTTCAGGTTTCTATCAAAACCTCCTGCCTGGCATGTCTCTGTCTTTGTTGAGTTCCTGTTCTCACAGCAGACAAGAAACAGCTGGCAGTGGCAGCCATCCATAACTCTAATTTCAGCAGAACCTCCCTTACCCCATCTTGTTTCTCTGTTCTGTCCTCAAATGTGTGGGGTCTCTGAGCGGGCACCGACTTGCCACACACATCCTTTCTTTCCTTTAAGGTGGGGCACAGAAGAGGTTAACTGAGGTACTTTAGCTCTTTGGCTTTTCTAGCAGATCAGAGTCCAGCAGACAGGAATCTAGTCGAGTCGGTGTGTCAGAGTTCACACTGACACTAACAGCTGTAACTTGAGCACAATTTGTGATCCACATGAAATCTGCAAATCTGAGGCACTCAAACTTGCTCAGGCTCGGTATCCGAACATACAGATGTTTGCAATGATTCCTGGCTTCGGGTTTTTGTTTGTTTGTTTTTTGTTTTGTTTTTCTACGAGACAGGGTTTCCCTGTAGCTGAAGTTTAATGGCCTGGTGTTTTGAAACATCCTCCCTACTTCTATTTTTGTGACTGACTGCTTCAAAGTACTTCTCCATTTCTTTATCCCTAAGGGAAAAGAAATATAATCACTAAATACGTCTTTAAAAAAAAAAAAACACTCTCCCTTGAATTATATTTAAAAAAAAAAAGAATAATCCTTGACAGAACAAGAATACAAAATCCTTATCAAACCACTTGAAGATTCAGTTGGACAGAAAACGTGTTGTTCTGTACTGAAGCTCTGAGGTCCCATCTTGTGAATAGACTGTTTAGGACCAACTTGAAGACATCTGGAAAGAAGCTGTGTAATGACATTCCTCCTAAGACTCACTTCTAAGTTTTAGCACTTTGTAGATAATACACCTTTAAGCATAAGGGTACCTACCCATTTTCTCATTCAAGTAATGGTCTCATCATTCAGTGATTTCTCCTCTCTTTTTCCTTTGGGAAGTGGCGTGATTAGATCAGGAAAAAAAAATACTCTGTAAGCTACAGCACTGAAAACAGCCTGGTACTGGCCTAAGAACAGACAGGAGGCCCAACGGAACCGAACAGAAGACCCGGATTATCAATCCACACATCTTCGTACACCTGATCTTTGATAAAGAAGCAAAAAGTATCAAATGGAAAAAAGAGAGCATATTTAACGAGTGGTGCTGGCATAACTGGATATCAACACGTAGAAAAATGAAAATGAACTCCATGCACAAAACTTGAGTCCACATGGATCAAAGACCTCAACCTAAAGCCAGCCACACTGAACCTTATAGAAGAGAAAGTGGGAAGTGCACTTGAACGCCTTGGCACAGGGAATCACTTCCTAAATATAACCCCAGCAGCATGGACACTGAGAGAAACAATTAATAAATGGGACCACCTAAAACTGAAAGACTTGTGAAAAACAAGAGACACGGCCAACAAGACAAAACGGCGGCCTACGGAATGGGAAAAGATCTTCACTAACCCCACTTCAGTAACCCCGGAAGTCTGATCTCCAAAATACACAAAGAAATCAAGAAATCAAACACCAACAGATCACATAATCCAGTAAAAAAAAAAAAAAAATGGAGTACAGACCTAAACAGAAAACTCTCAACAGAGGAATCTAAAATGGCTGAAAGACACTTAAGGAAACGTTCAAGATCCTTAGTCATCAGAGAAATGCAAATCAAAACAAGTCTGAGAGTCCATCTGATACCTGTAAGAATGGCCAAAATCAAAAACACTGATGACAACTTATGCTGGAGAGGTTTGGGGGAAAAGGGAACACTCCTGCATTGCCGGTGGGAATGCAAGCTGGTACAAACCCTTTGGGTGTCAGTGTGGTGATTTCTCAGAAAAGTAGGAAACAACCTTCCTCGAAGACCCAGGAATACCACTTTTGGGTCTATGTCCAAAGGATGCTCAATCGCGTCACAAGGACATGTGCTCAACTATGTTCACAGCAGCTTTGTTTGTCATAGCCAGAACCTGGAAACAACCTAAATGCCCTTCGATCGATCGAAGAATGGATAAGAAAAATGTGGTCCATTGACCACAGAAAAAAATAACGACATCTTGAATTTTGCAGGAAAATGAATGGAACTAGAAAACATTATTTTGAGTGAGGCAACCCAGACAGACTCAGAAAGACAATGATCCCATGTACTCATTCATAGGTGGTTTTTAAACATAAATCAAAGAAAACCAGCCTACAAACCACAACCCCAGAGAACTTCGACAACCATGCGGACACTAAGCGAGACTTACATAGATCTAATCTACATGGGAAGTAGAAAGTAGAAAAAGACAAGATCTCCTGAGTAAAGTGGGAGCATGGGGACCTTGGGGGAGGGTTGGAGGGGGGAGGGGCGAGGCAGGGAGGGGAGCAGAGAAAGATGTAGAGCTCAATAAATCTCAATAATAAAAATACTCGGTAGACTGTGACTATATAGAGTTCCCGGAACAAGACGCTGTTGGAACTGATGTGCTCAGATCATCTGTGTGGGGCTATGATTTATAAACTTAACATTTTAGCTTCTCAGTTGTTGTATGAGGTGACTACAGATTCAATAAAACCCAATTTGGATCCTTCCTACTGGCATAGACCAGAGTTTCCCAATGACCAGACTGCAATTCTAGGCAATAATGTCGGCATGATGGGAGTCAGCATGGAGGAGTTGGGGGGGAGGGGTGATTAAAAGTTTGGGACTCGGCCGGGCGGTGGTGGCGCAAGCCTTTAATCCCAGCACTCGGGAGGCAGAGGCAGGTGGATCTTTGTGAGTTCGAGGCCAGCCTGGTCTACAAGAGCTAGTTCCAGGACAGGCTCCAAAGCCACAGAGAAACCCTGTCTCGAAAAATAAAAAATAAAAAAAAATTAAAAAAAAAAAGTTTGGGACTCTTGGGTAAACTGAAGACTCATTTGGGCACCAGAAACCTTAACAGATAATCTCACACATTTGAGCCACATACTTCCCTTAAAGTAGGTGGGTAGGTTGTTTCCCCTACCTACTTGGGTTAGGGTCTGTCTGGGAATCCGTGATCAAGGAAAGCCAATGCAAAATCCCCAGGGCAGGGTTTGAAACCACAGAGAGAGGACGGCGTGTCGCTTACTGTTCTGCTCAGCCAGCTTTCCTCTAAGGCCCAAGCTCACATGCCCAGGGATGGCACTACTTAACTACCTCCTAAATCAATCGGCAAACATGCTAGTGTCAGTGGAGTCACATCCGGAGTATGATTTGGCTTTCGAGTATGATTTCTTTCTTGGTTCTGTCGCCGGAAATCCTGCTTCTCTGACTCCCAGAGACACAGCCAATAAACCCTCTTGCTTTGAAAGCCAAAGGATGAATCTAGATGCTGCTGTTGTTGACGACGAAGACCAAAGAGAAGTTATCCCAGTTCCTCCCGTTTTTTTTTTTTTTCCCCACCACAGGCTACACGGAATAAGCAATACTCTTGGAAGCAGGTGTGTGTGGACCATCCCGGCCCAGTAAGAAAAAGGCTCAGCTGCACCGCCGAGCCTGGCACTCTCTGACAAACAACAGCTAAAGCTTTAACTCGGGAAACAGATGTATGTTCTGGCCTAAGACCCTTTGCTGGGCCCTAAGGGAGACTGACATGCCTCAGTCGATAAGAGTTCTTGTTGCTACCTCAGGTAGATCACAACTTCCTGTCACTCTAGCTCCAGTGGATCTGCTACTCTCTTCTGTCCTCCTCAGAACATGTACACACATACCACAATTTTTATAGACACACTCTTATACTAAAATAACAAGAATCTTCACCCGTTAAATCATTTAAGTAAAATCTCCACTGTAGGGAAAAAAAGAAAAACAGAAATATAAGCGTCATGGTTTTAAGGTTTCTGAATGTGTTTTCAAAATTAGAATATTCTGCTCCAATCAGCGGTTGATTAAAAATGAGACTGCATCATAAGAAAGTAGACTGGAGAAAGTTAATTCAGAAGTGCTGCATCTCCAGAGTGGCAGGGGCATCAGAGCTGCTGTGCTTTTACATAGAGTGAATGCAAGGGATGATGGATGCACTTGTGTGTTCCTAACAATAGAGAATGCGTCGTAAGGATTTCATTTTAAAGTTGACCGCTTTAGAATGAGACTTAATGAGAAGCTAGCATGCCATCTTCTCAAAAATAACTCACCATTCACCTTATCCTCTATCTCATCCCAACACAGTCTCCACCAGCATTAGACTACCTAACTTAATGACCTCCAACCCTGTAGGATGTTTTGGGTGAAGTTTTGTCTGAGTTTTTTTAAAAAAAAAATTGCCAGGCGGTGGTGGCTCACACCTTGAATCCCAGCACTCCACTTGTGAGTTTGAGGCCAGCCTGATCTCCAAGAGCTAGTTCCAGGACAGGCACCAAAAGCTACAGAGCAACCCTGTCTCGAAAATCAAAAAGAAAAAAAAAAATGTGTGCTGTTCTAGAAAATGCCCTTTCCCTCTGAACACGGCCCCTCCACACAGCTCTGACAATGCGGGAAGATGCAGAGAGCCCAGCTGGTAGGTACCTCAGCCTGATATGGCTACCTCCGTGCATTTGCAACAGCTGTTCTGGGGCTGAGGGGTAGCTATTCATCTCTTGCCACTCAGAGTCAAATTCCCTTCAGTTTAGCCTTCCCTAGGTGCTTGTTCACTTCAGAGGACTCAACCCTCATCCTCCATATCATCCTGGCCTAATTTTTCAGATGACTGAGTATGAATATCCGTTCAGGAGAAGAAGGTCCATTCATGAAAAAAGTGTGTGTTCAGCCAACTCCCCATGGGTGGAGGGAGTAGTGAAAAGATTTTAATGAAGCAGAGAGAGAGAGAGAGAAATTTCTGGCTTTGGAAAGAGGAGATACTGAATGGCTTCCTCTGTGTCACAGTTCAGACTCCTGGAAAGGAAACCTCAGCTTGCACTCAGTCAGTTCAGGGAGAAATAGTTGCAAGGAGGTAAAGTCCCATGCCTCATGACATCAGCAGTCCCTTCTCTGGAAATTCTACCGTATCCCGGGGAGCTCTCAGAATCTTGTGATGTCACTTGTGTCCTAGAAACGCCAACGGCCCTCAAGACACACTCTTTCAGTGCCTGTAAGACTCCTCGCTTCTAGACATGTCGTCTAGACTGATGAGTCTACTTGGGAGAGAGAATGGAGATCGTGAGGAGGCCAGAGTGAGGGAAGAAGAAAGCTGGCCCCAGATCTCACAGGGAACCATGGAGAAATCAGTGGTCCTGGGAAGACAAAGTGAGTTAGTTCCCCACTAGCAGGGTCTAGAGAGATTGCTGGATGTGATGGCCTTGAGCCTTCCAGGGCTAGGGTTCAGGAACTGGGGGGGGGCAGTTTCTGGGATGTTTCTCTGCGTCCCTAAAGGGCCAACGCACATCCAAGATGCATGATAGTTGATTTGACAAAGTCAGGAATTGACAAGCATGTAGCCTTTTGCTGGAGACGCTCTTCATTCACGCTGAGTGTGGAAGGGATCAGTGAGATTTCAATACCGGCACTGCACATCACCACCCCCCCCCCCAGCTCCTTTTTGTTGTGTACCCGTCATAATAGGAAAAGGGGAGTCGTGCTCCGCCAAAGCCTGATTTTACCACGCTTTATATCACAGCCATTATTAGCAGGGTTGAAGCATCAACGTAAGGTTTCTGGCATCCCAGTTATGAATGACACCCTGGTCTCCAGTTCAGTCTGAGAGCTCTTTAGAGCCAATGGATGAGAGAGTGGGACGAGATTGCAATTTTTTTTCTTGCTTCTTCTTTTGTCTTTTTCCTTTCTTTTCTTTTTCTGTGTTGTTTTGTTTTGTTTTTGAAGAAAGGGTTTCTCTGTGTATCTTGGGCCATCCTAAAACTCATTCTGTAAATCATGCCATCCTTGAACTCACAGAGATCTGTCTGCCTCTGCCTCCCTGGAGTGCTGGGATGAAAGGCATGCACCCACCACCACACACCACAGCCCCGCTGAGACTGCAATTTCTGTGAGTGGATTTCATATCTGTGAGTGGTTTTCATATCTGTGAGTTTAAGGAAAGCCCTTCATCCTTCCTTAAACTTGAGTGCAGGAATAATCCATCCCTCACTCTTCATGGGAGCGAGTGTCTGCTCTTGTATTGAGGGCTCCCCTTGGTGAACCCCAGTTTTCAGCATCTCTAGCCCAACCTGTCACACGTTGATCACACATTTGCAAACTTGGGGGTAATTTTCATCAACTATGGGACTCACTTTGTTCTGACAGGACACACACTCACAATCTCTCATCACACACACATAGTGTAACAACTTTGTGGTTCCTCCATCATGTGCTTATTGCTGTCAGGGAACTGAAAGCCCACCAGCCAGCCTGCACCATCTTTCCTTGTTTCTCGGTTTGTTTATATATTCTCTCTCTCTCTGTTTATTTAAAAAAATATTTATTTTTATCTTATGTGCATTTGTGTTTTGATCATGGCTCTCAGGTCCCTGGAACTGGGATTACAGACAGCTGTGAGCTGCCATGTGGATGTGGATACTGGGAATTGAACCCAGGTCCTCTGGAAGAGCAGTCAGTGTTTAACCAGGAAACTATCTCTGCAGCCCGACATGGAGCATCTCTCTACATAGTCCTGCCTGGAAAACATGACCTTCAGAGTTCTCAGAGTTCACTTTGCCCCCTGAGTAAAGGTGTTGTGCTTTCTTTTAATGTATAGTTTGTTTTGTGTGTGTGTGTGTGTGTGTGTGAGAGAGAGAGAGAGAGAGAGAGAGAGAGAGAGAGAGAGAGAAAGTTTCATTATGAAATCAAAAGTCAATCAACAACAGTGAACTTTTTATTTATTGTTTGTTTGTTCATACTTTATTTATTTATTGACAGTCAGTCCAGAATGATCCTTGCAAAAAGATATCCATCATGACTTTCCCTTTCAGGAGGGAGCTTTCTGGTAAACTATGAAGCCACAGTTTCAAGTGCCTGCTTCCCACAAGTCCTTTTCCCAAGGTCAGGCATTCTCTTTTGAGGAATTCTCAGGTCCTGACATTAACATATGACTGGCGGCTATTGTCAAGGCCAATGCTGTGGCTACACTTACTCCTCAGCCCATCCCTGACCTGACCTGACCTGACCTGAGAAGCCACACCCCATGCCAGGCCTCCCTCTCTTCATCTAAGTAACTAAACAGCATAAAATGTGGAATCTCTTCTCAATAAAATGCTGTTGGCAGCCATAAGATGAATTCCTTCTCAGATCTTGTCCTTACAACCTCTTCGGGTCACCCACCCAAAGCAGGAGTCAGGAGGTCTCTGTCCAGCAGGGTCGACTTCTTTCCAAGTTGCAGTCAGTCTGATCTCTGGGCAAAGAGAAAAGAAAGCAATTGCTTTCTACTGGAACCGTTTTAATAGTATTCTAATGAATTAATAGTCAGCTATTCCCAGCCTTATTTACCACTGGATGACCAGCAGGCGCCTTCCTCTCACCACACTAGCTCCCTTGTCTCCCGGCCCCATCTGTACGTGTCACGCACAGAAGGGGAAATAAATAGATGAGCAAACAAGTAGATTTCTTGAAAAAGTAAGGAACTGGGGCTGGAGAGATGGCTCAGAGGTTAAGAGCATGTCCAGAGCTTCTGAGTTTGATCTGGTGATCTCTTCTGGCCTGCAGACATATATACAGAATAACTAATTAGATAGATAGATAGATAGATAGACAGACAGACAGACAGACAGCTAAATGGATGAATGGATGGATGAATGAATGAGTGAATACATAAATAAAAAATGAAACAATTCACAGAATTAACCTGTCATAACAATTCGCAAAACCTCTCCAACACCCGGAAGTTGTTACATGAATCGTGAAAGGTCTGTGATAAGAAATCTTTGTGTGTGCCCCAAATTTGAAGATATTGGCTATCCTGTAAATAGATTCCTCGTTTCGGTCAATTCTGTCTGTCTGTCCACCCTGGGGGAGTATTTTGTGACGTTCACGCAGAAAGGCAGGGGAATTGCGAGTGATGTAGCACTTTCGTTCTCAGTCATTAGATGTAACTTTGCAGTAGTCCTTGGACCTTAAAGAGGTTGCTGCTGTGTGTGTTCCTTTGCACCTAATGAAATAGTGTGGCAGTTACCTACCTACTCGTTCAGTACAAATAGTCTATACTGTCAACTGACTACACGATGGCAGTGCCTGGGATTCTCTGTAGGCAAATGTAGTTCAGACTTGCTCAGTACTACCAAGTTTGAAACAGGTCATGAGGGAAGCTCTCCCAGCATGAGACAAGTTGGGCAACAGAAACCTTAACAGATGATCTCATGCATTGAGCCAAATACTTCCCTCGTTAAAGTAGGTAGGTAGGTAGGTAGGTTGTCTCCCCCATCCCCAATTCTGTTTCGGGGGTTAAGGTCTGTCTGAGAATCCTTGATCAAGGAAAGCCGATGCAAAATCCCCAGGGCAGGGTTTGAAACCACAGAGAGAGGGCGGCGTGTCGCTTACTGTTCTGCTCAGCCAGCTTTCCTCTATGGCCCAAGCTCACATGCCCAGGGATGGCACTACTTACCACCTTCCAGAGGAGTGAAACCTCCTAAATCAGTTAGCCACATGCTAGTGTCAGTGGAGTCACGTCCGGAGTATGATTTGGCTTTCGAGTATGGCTTCTTCCTTGGTTCTGTCGCCTGAAATCCTGCTTCTCTGACCCCCAGAGACACAGCCAATAAACCCTCTTGCTTTGAAAGCCAGAGGGTGAATCTAGATGCTGCTGTTGTTTACAATGAAGACCAAAGGGATGCCATCCCAGTTCCTCCCGTTTTTTCCCACCACAGGCTACACGGAATAAGCAATACTCTTGGAAGCAGGTGTGGACCATCCCGGCCCAGTAAGAAAAAGGCTCAGCTGCACCGCCGATCTTTAACTAAAAAATCTTTAAAGCTAAATCTTTAACTCAGGAAACAGATGTATGTTCTGGCCTAAGACCCTTTGCTGGGCCCTAAGGGAGACTGATATGCCTCAGTCTCAGTCGATAAGAGTTCTTGTTCCTTCCTTCACTCCCTAGCAGCTAGCTACCTCATGTACACTCTTCTACTAAAATCTATACAAGAATCTTTACCTGTTACATCATTTAAGTAAAATTACCACTGTAGGGAAAAAGAAAGCCAGAAATATAAGCGTCATGGTTTTAAGGTTATAAAATGTGTTTTAAAAAATGTAATATTCTGCTCCAATCAGCGGTAGTTCTAAATGTTGATTAAAAATGAGACTGCATCATAATGAAGTAGACTGTGGAAAGTTACTTCAGAAGTGTTGCATCCCCAGAGTGACAGGGGCATCAGAGCTGCCGTGCTATCTATCTATCTATCTATCTATCTATCTATCTATCTATCTATCTATCTATTGCGTATACAACAGTCTACTTCCATGCATGCCCACAGAGCAGAAAAGGGCACCAGATCTCTTTCTTTCTTTCTTTCTTTCTTTCTTTCTTTCTTTCTTTCTTTCTTTCTTCCTTTCTGGAAGAGCAGCCAGGGCTCCTGACCTCTCAGCCATCTCTCCAGTCCCACTGCTGTGCCTTTACAGATGGCAAAAACAAGGAATGATGCACTGTGTGTTCCTAACAATAGAGAATGCATTGTAAGGATTTCATTTTAAAGTTGACCGCTTTAGAATGAGACTTAATGAGAAGCTAGCACGGAATCCTCTCAAAAATAATTCACCATCCACCTTATCTCAGCCCAACACAGTCTCCACCAGCATTAGACTAACTAACTAACTTAATGACCTCCAACCCTGTAGGATGTTTTGGGTCAAGTTTTGTCTGAGATTTAAAAAAAAAAAATTGCCAGGCGGTGGTGGCTCACACCTTGAATCCCAGCACTCCACTTGTGAGTTTGAGGCCAGCCTGATCTCCAAGAGCTAGTTCCAGGACAGGCACCAAAAGCTACAGAGCAACCCTGTCTCGAAAATCGAAAAGAAAAAAAAAATGTGTGCTGTTCTAGAAAATGCCCTTTCCCTCTGAACACGGCCCCTCCACACAGCTCTGACAATGCGGGAAGATGCAGAGAGCCCAGTTGGTCCCTCGGCCTGATGTGTCTGCCTCCGTGCATTTGCAACAGCTGTTCTGGGGCTGAGGGGTAGCTATTCATCTCTTGCCACTCAGAGTCAAATTCCCTTCAGTTTAGCCTTCCCTAGGTGCTTGTTGACTTCAGAGGACTCAGCCCTCATCCTCTGTATCATCCTGGCCTAATTTTTCAGATGACTGAGTATGAATATCTGTTCAGGAGAAGAAGGTCCATCCATTCATGAAAAAAGTGTGCGTTCAACTAACTCCCCATGGGTGGAGGGAGTCGTGAAAAGATTTTAATGAAGCAGAGAGAGAGACATTTCTGGTTTTGGAAAGAGGAGATCCTGAATGGCTTCCTCTGTGTCATGGGACAGACTCCTGGAAAGCAAACCTCAGCTTGCACTCAGTCAGTTCAGGGAGAAATAGTTGCAAGGAGGTAAAAGCCCATGCCCGATGACATCGTCAGTCCCTTCTCTGGAAATTCTACCGTATCCCGGGGAGCTCTCAGAATCTTGTGATGTCACTTGTGTCCTAGAAACGCCAACGGTCCTCAAGACACACTCTTTCAGTGCCTGTAAGACTCCTCGCTTCTAGACATGTCGTCTAGACTGATGAGTTTACTTGGGAGAGAGAACGGAGATCGTGAGGAGGCCAGAGTGAGGGAAGAAGAAAGCTGGCCCCAGATCTCACAGGGAACCATGGAGAAATCAGTGGTCCTGGGAAGACAAAGTGAGTTAGTTCCCCACTAGCAGGGACTAGAGAGATTGCTGGATGTGGTGGTCTTGAGCCTTCCAGGGCTAGGGTTCAGGAACTGGGGGTTTTCTGGGATGTTTCTCTGCGTCCCTAAAGGGCCAACGCACATCCAAGATGCACAGTAGTTGATTTGACAAAGTCAGGAATTGACAAGGATGTAGCCTTTTGCTGGAGATGCTCTTCACACTGAGTGTGGAAGGGATCAGTGAGATTTCAATACCGGCACTGCACATCGCCCCCCCCCCAACTCCTTTTTGTTGTGTACCAGTCATAATAGGAAAAGGGGAGTTGTGCTCCGCCCAAGCCTTGTTTTACCATGCTTTCTATCACAGCCATTATTAGCAGGGTTGAAGCATCAACCTAAGGTTTCTGGCATCCCAGTTATGAATGACACCCTGGTCTTCAGTCCAGTCTGAGAGCTCTTTAGAGCCAATGGATGAGAGAGTGGGACGAGATTGCAATTTTTTTTCTTGCTTCTTCTTCTTTTCTCTTTTTCCTTCCTTTCTTTTCTTTTTTGCGTTGTTTTGTTTTGTTTTTGAAGAAAGGGTTTCTCTGTGTATCTTGGGCTGTCCTAAAACTCACTCTGTAAATCATGCTATCCTTGAACTCACAGAGATCTGTCTGCCTCTGCCTCCCTGAGTGCTGGGATGAAAGGCATGCACCCACCACCACACACCACAGCCCGGCTGAGACTGCAATTTCTGTGAGTGGATTTCCTATCTGTGAGTGGTTTTCATATCTGTGAGTTTAAGGAAAGCCCTTCATCCTTCCTTAAACTTGAGTGCAGGAATAATTCATCTCTCACTCTTCATGGGAGTGAGTGTCTGCTCTTGCATTGAGGGCTCCCCTGGGTGAACCCCAGTTCTCAGCATCTCTAGCCCAACCTGTCACACGTTGATCACACATTTGAAAACTTGGGAGTAATTTTCATCAACTATGGGACTCACTTTGTTCTGACAGGACACACACTCACAATCTCTCATCACACACACATAGTGTAACAACTTTGTGGTTCCTCCATCATGTGCTTATTGTTGTCAGGGAACTGAAAGCCCACCAGCCAGCCTGCACCATCTTTCCTTGTTTCTCGGTTTGTTTATATATTCTCTCTCTCTCTCTCTCTCTCTCTCTCTCTCTCTCTCTCTCTCTATTTAAAAAAATATTTATTTTTATCTTATGTGCATTTGTGTTTTGATCATGGCTCTCAGGTCCCTGGAACTGGGATTACAGACAGCTGTGAGCTGCCATGTGGACATGTGGATGTGGATACCGGGAATTGAACCGAGGTCCTCTGGAAGAGCAGTCAGTGTTTAACTGGGAAACAATCTCTGCAGCCCAACATGGAGAGTCTACATAGTCCTGCCTGGAAAACATGACCTTCAGAGTTCACAGAGTTCACTTTGCCCCCTGAGTAAAGGTGTTGTGCTTCCTTTTAATGTATAGCTTGTTTTGTGTGTGTGTGTGTGTGTGTGTGTGTGTGTGTGTGTGAGAGAGAGAGAGAGAGAGAGAGAGAGAGAGAAAGTTTCATTATGAAATCAAAAGTCAATCAACAACAGTGAACTTTTTATTTATTGTTTGTTTGTTCATAGTTTATTTATTTATTGACAGTCAGTCCAGAATGATCCTTGCGAAAAGATATCCATCATGACTTTCCCTTTCAGGAGGGAGCTTTCTGGTAAACTATGAAGCCACAGTTTCTCAAGTGCCTGCTTCCCACAAGTCCTTTTCCCAAGGTCAGGCATTCTCTTTTGAGGAACTCTCAGGTCCTGACATTAACATATGACTGGCGGCTATTGTCAAGGCCAACACTGTGGCTACACTCACTCCTCAGCCCTTCCCTGACCCGACCTGACCTGACTTGAGAAGCCACACCCCATGCCAGTCACAAGCCCCTCTTCATCTAAGTAACTAAACAGCATAAAATGTGGAATCTCTTCTCAATAAAATGCTGCTGCTGGCAGCCATTCGATGAATTCATTCTCAGATCTTGTCTTTACAACCTCTTTGGGTCACCCACCGAAAGCAGGAGTCAGGAGGTCGCTGTCCAGCAGGGTCGACTTCTTTCCAAGTTGCAGTCAGTCTGATCTCTGGGCAAAGAGAAAAGAAAGCAATTGCTTTCTACTGGAACCGTTTTAATAGTATTCTAATGAATTAATAGTCAGCTATTCCCAGCCTTATTTACCACTGGATGACCAGCAGGCGCCTTCCTCTCACCACACTAGCCCCCTTGTCTCCCGGCCCCATCTGTACATGTCACGCACAGAAGGGGAAATAAAGAGATGAGCAAACAAGTAGACTTCTTGAAAAAGTAAGGAACTGGGGCTGGAGAGATGGCTCAGAGGTTAAGAGCATGTCCAGAGCTTCTGAGTTTGATCTGGTGATCTCTTCTGGCCTGCAGACATATATACAGAATAACTAATTAGATAGATAGATAGATAGATAGATAGATAGATAGACAGACAGACAGACAGACAGACAGCTAAATGGATGAATGGATGGATGAATGAATGAGTGAATACATAAATAAAAAATGAAACAATTCACAGAATTAACCTGTCATAACAATTTGCAAAACCTCTCCAACACCTGGAAGTTGTTACATGACTCGTGGAAGATCTGTGATAAGAAATCTTTGTGTGTGTGCTCCAAATTTGAAGATATTGGCTATCCTGTAAATAGATCCCTCGTTTCGGTCAAATCTGTCTGTCTGTCCACCCTGGGGGAGTATTTTGTGACGTTCACGCAGAAAGGCAGGGGAATTGCGAGTGATGTAGCACTTTCGTTCTCAGTCATTAGATGTAACTTTGCAGTAGTCCTTGGACCTTAAAGAGGTTGCTGCTGTGTGTGTTCCTTTGCACCTAATGAAATAGTGTGGCAGTTACCTACCTACTCTTTCAGTACAAATAGTCTATATTGTCAACTGACTACACGATGGCAGTGCCTGGGATTCTCTGTAGCGAATCCCTTAGGCAAATGCAGTTCAGACTTGCTCAGTACTACCAAGTTTGAAACAGGTCATGAGGGAAGCTCTCCCAGCATGAGACAAGTTGGGCAACAGAAACCTTAACAGATGATCTCATGCATTGAGCCAAATACTTCCCTCGTTAAAGTAGGTAGGTAGGTTGTCTCCCCCACCCCCAATTCTGTTTCGGGATTAAGGTCTGTCTGAGAATCCGTGATCAAGGAAAGCCAATGCAAAATCCCCAGGGCAGGGTTTGAAACCACAGAGAGAGGGCGGCGTGTCGCTTACTGTTCTGCTCAGCCAGCTTTCCTCTATGGCCCAAGCTCACATGCCCAGGGATGGCACTACTTACCACCTTCCAGAGGAGTGAAACCTCCTAAATCAGTTAGCCACATGCTAGTGTCAGCGGAGTCACGTCCGGAGTATGATTTGGCTTTCGAGTATGACTTCTTCCTTGGTTCTGTCACCCGAAATCCTACTGCTCTGACCCCCAGAGACACAGCCAATAAACCCTCTTGCTTTGAAAGCCAAAGGGTGAATCTAGATGCTGCTGTTGTTTACAATGAAGACCAAAGGGAAGTCATCCCAGTTCCTCCCGTTTTTTCCCACCACAGGCTACACGGAATAAGCAATACTCTTGGAAGCAGGTGTGGACCATCCCAGCCCAGTAAGAAAAAGGCTCAGCTGCACCGCAGAGCCTGGCACTCTCAGACAAACAACAGCTAAAGCTTTAACTCAGGAAACAGATGTATGTCCTGGCCTAAGACCCTTTACTGGGCCCTAAGGGAGACTGACATGCCTCAGTCGATATAAGAGTTCTTGTTCCTTCCTTCACTCCCTAGCAGCTAGCTACCTCAGGTACACTCTTCTACTAAAATCTATACAAGAATCTTCACCTGTTACATCATTTAAATAAAATTACCACTTGTAGGGAAAAAAGAAAGCCAGAGATATAAGCGTCATGGTTTTAAGGTTTTAAAATGTGTTTTAAAAATTGTAAAATTCTGCTCCAAACAGCGGTTGTTCTAAATGTTGATTAAAAATGAGACTGCATCATAATGAAGTAGACTAGGGAAAGTTACTTCAGAAGTGTTGCATCCCCAGAGTGACAGGGGCATCAGAGCTGCCGTGCTATCTATCTATCTATCTATCTATCTATCTATCTATCTATTGCGTATACAACAGTCTACTTCCATGCATGCCCACAGAGCAGAAAAGTGCGCCACCAGATCTCTTTCTTTCTTTCTTTCTTTCTTTCTTTCTTTCTTTCTTTCTTTCTGGAAGAGCAGCCAGGGCTCCTGACCTCTCAGCCATCTCTCCAGTCCCACTGCTGTGCCTTTACAGATGGCAAAAACAAGGAATGATGCACTGTGTGTTCCTAACAATAGAGAATGCATCGTAAGGATTTCATTTTAAAGTTGACCGCTTTAGAATGAGACTTAATGAGAAGCTAGCATGGAATCCTCTCAAAAATAATTCACCATCCACCTTATCTCAGCCCAACACAGTCTCCACCAGCATTAGACTAACTAACTAACTAACTTAATGACCTCCAACCCTGTAGGATGTTTTGGGTCAAGTTTTGTCTGAGTTTTTTTTTTAAAAAAAAATTGCCAGGCGGTGGTGGCTCACACCTTGAATCCCAGCACTCCACTTGTGAGTTTGAGGCCAGCCTGATCTCCAAGAGCTAGTTCCAGGACAGGCACCAAAAGCTACAGAGCAACCCTGTCTCGAAAATCAAAAAGAAAAAAAAATGTGTGCTGTTCTAGAAAATGCCCTTTCCCTCTGAACACGGCCCCTCCACACAGCTCTGACAATGCGGGAAGATGCAGAGAGCCCAGTTGGTCCCTCGGCCTGATGTGTCTGCCTCCGTGCATTTGCAACAGCTGTTCTGGGGCTGAGGGGTAGCTATTCATCTCTTGCCACTCAGAGTCAAATTCCCTTCAGTTTAGCCTTCCCTAAGTGCTTGTTCACTTCAGAGGACTCAACCCTCATCCTCCATATCATCCTGGAATAATTTGTTGGCAGGCTTTATTTCTCATATTGCTGAGTATGAATATCTGTTCATAAGAGCAAGGGCCATTTCTGAAAAAAGAATGAGTGTTCAGCCAACTCCCCATGGGTGGAGGGAGTCGTGAAAAAATTTTAATGAACCAAAGAGAGAGAAATTTCTGGTTTTGGAAAGAGGAGATACTGAATGGCTTCCTCTGTGGTGTCACGAGACAGACTCTTGGAAAGCAAACCTCAGCTTGCACTCAGTCAGTTCAGGGAGAAATAGTTGCAAGGAGGTAAAGGCCCATGCCCGATGACATCGTCAGTCCCTTCTCTGGAAACTCTACCGTATCCCGGAGAGCTCTCAGAATCTTGTGATGTCACTTGTGTCCTAGAAACGCCAACGGCCCTCAAGACACACTCTTTCAATATCTGTAAGACTCCTCGCTTCTAGACATGTCGTCTAGACTGATGAGTCTACTTGGGAGAGAGAACGGAGATCGTGAGGAGGCCAGAGTGAGGGAAGAAGAAAGCTGGCCCCAGATCTCACAGGGAACCATGGAGCAATCAGTGGTCCTGGGAAGAGAAAGTGAGTTAGTTAGTTCCCCACTAGCAGGGACTAGAGAGATTGCTGGACGTGATGGCCTTGAGCCTTCCAGGGCTAGGGTTCAGGAACTGGGGGTTTTCTGGGATGTTTGTCTGCGTCCCTAAAGATGCACGGTAGTTGATTGTACAAAGTCAGGAATTGACAAGCATGTAGCCTTTTGCTAGAGATGCTCTTCATTCACGCTGAGTGCCGAAAGGGGTCAGTGAGATTTCAATACCAGCGCTGCTTATCGCCCCCCCCCCCCACTCCTTTTTGTTGTGTACCAGTCATAATAGAAAAAGGGAGAGTGAGTCGTGCTCCGCCAAAGCCTGATTTTACCATGCTTTCTATCACAGCCATTAGCAGGGTTGAGGCATCAACCTAAGGTTTCTGGCTTTCCAGTTATGAATGACACACTGGTCTCCGGGTTCAACCTGAGAACTATTTAGAGACAGTGGGTGAGAGAGTGGGAAGAGACTGCCGTTTTTTTCTTTTTTCCTCTTCTTTTGTCTTTTTCCTTTCTTTTCTTTTTTCTGTGTTGTTTTGTTTTGTTTTTGAAGAAAGGGTTTCTCTGTGTATCTTGGGCCATCCTAAAACTCACTCTGTAAACCAGGCCATCCTTGAACTCAGAGAGATCTGCCTGCCTCTGCCTCCCCGAGTGCTGGGATGAAAGGCATGCCCCCACCACCACACACAGCCTGGCTGAGAACGCTCCGGGTGTCCTGGGCCGTTAGTAAGTGAGGATGGCTTTGTGTGTGTTGTGAATCTTTATGATGAATCTTTATGTCCTATGCTTCAATGACATGAGTCTGAAGCATCAAGCAAGCGAGTTTGGCACCCACCCCTAGACTACCAGGCTTCTTCTGAGAGCACATGGCTGAGGTCTCTGAATAAGGCTTAGAAAGCTTTGCCCTGGAAAGCAGGTAACGTCTGAGAGACACACACTCTAGAAAGAAGGGAGGATCGACTAATACCCACAGAGGGGGAGACTCAAGTCAGAACCCGCTCGGACAAAGTCTCATCTTTCAGTCACTTCCCGAGCCAAGGAAGAAAGGAAGGACCACAAAGATCTCTCCTTTTGTGTCCTTTGCACACTCTTCTCTCGCTCCGATGGACATTGTGATTCAAGTGGGCCTCGTCCCCCTTTTCCAAGGCATGTTCATTGTGGCTCTAGATCAAGGAATCTGATTTTTGTCGTGTGGCATACTCTATCTCCTCGTTATCTATGACTGAGAATTTTGATGTCTCACAAGTTCATCACACATTTGCAAACTTAGGAAGACCGAAATGAATTCTGCTGAAGTTTTGGGGTAATTTTTATGAACTACGGGACTCGCTTTGTTCCGACAGGACACGCACTCACAATCTCTCATCACACCCACATAGTGGAACAACTTTGCGGTTCCTCCATCATGTGCTTATCGCTGTCAGGGAACTGAAAGCCCACCAACCAGCCACCAGCACCGTCTTTCCTTGTTTCTCAGTTTGTTCGTATATCGACATGAAGCATCTCTCTCTCTCTCTCTCTCTCTCTCTCTCTCTCTCTCTCTCTCTCCCCCCCCCCCCTTGGAACTAGGATTACAGACAGCTATGAGCTGCCATGTGAATAGAACCTGGGTCCTCTGGAAGAGCAGACAGTGCAGTCATTGCTGAACCGATAAACTATCTCTCCAGCCTGACATAGCCTTTAGGTACATAGCCCTGCCTGGAAAACATGAGTTTCAGAGTGCACTCTGTCCCCTGAATAAAGTTGTAGGAAATAGTGTCTATTTATCGTTTTTATTCTCTTTATTGTTTTGTGGTTTTTTTTTTTTTTGACAGGGTTTCTCTGAATCTGGAACATGTCCTGGAACTTGTTCTTGTAGACCAGGCTGGCAGCCTCAAACTCTGCCTCCTGAATACTGGGAATAAAGAGGCCTGTATTTAATATACAAATTAATTTAAAATTTCACTCAAGTGTTTATGTGTGTGTGTGTGTGTGTGTGTGTGTGTGTGTGTGTGTGTGTGAGAGAGAGAGAGAGAGAGAGAGAGAGAGAGAGAGAGAAAGTTTCATTATGAAATCAAAAATCAATCAACAACAGTGAACTTTTTCTTTATTTGTTTCCTTACTTTATTTCTTCATTGACTTACATTGGAAGAGTTAGTCAGTACAGAATGATCAGAATGGTAGGGTATCCTTGGGAAAAGAGTAAGAAGATATCGTGAAAGTCTATCATGAAAGTAAGATGATATCATGAAGATATGTCGAAAGTCCCTTTCGAGAGGGAGAGGGAGCTTTCCGAGTCCTCCCCCCCCCCCCCCCGCCCCGCCTGCTTTCCAGAAGTCCTTTCCCCAAGGTCAGACATTTTTTAGATAAGCAAGGGTCTCCATTCAACCCCTTTTGAGGAACTTCAGGCCCTGACATTAACATATGATTGGAGTCTATCGCCCACTCTTCAGCCCCTCCCTGCCCTGACAGGACCTGAGAAGCCACACCCCACCCCACCGCAGTCCACAGGCCCCTCTTTACCTCACAACTACAGCACAAAATGTGGAATCTCTTCTCCATAAAATGCTGTCTGCAGCCATTCTACAAATTCATTCTCAGATCCTGTTCTTCCAACCTCTTCGGGGGGGGGGGGGTCACCCACCCAAAGCAGGAGGAGGTCTCTCTCTCTGTGTGTCCAGCAGGGAGGGACATGTTTCTTTCCATGTTTCTTCTTTTCTATGTTGCCGTCAGTCCAGATGTGCTGGTATATGGTCCCAGAGATCTCTGAACTGAGAGAGAGAGAGAGAGAGAGAGAGAGAGAGAGAGAGAATTGCTTTTTATTGGAACAGTTTTAGGGAATCTGATCAGCTATTGCGCCCAAACCTGCGCCTACCCAACATCAAATTTCATTTCAAATCAAATTCCAACATCAAATTCACAACATCAAATTCCATTTCAGTAAGATGGAGGCCAGCCAGCATATTCTTAGCCAGTTATGTTTCCAGGACAGTCAGGAGAGGAGAGGAAAGGAAGGAAGGAAGGAAGGAAGGAAGGAAGGAAGGAAGGAAGGAAATAATCGATCTAAAAGAGAGTAAGTGTTTTTTTTAAAAAGTAAATTATAAAAATAAAGAATAATAAAGTAAGAAAATACATACATAAAAATACAGATAAATAAGCAAAGAAAGACTGAATAAAAGAGTGCATAAAAATAAATGAAAAAAACAG
>NW_028263309.1:77500-107440 GCF_982192425.1 Myodes glareolus
TTTTCTCGCTGAGGGCGGGCGGGACGGACCCGGCCCGACGAGCCCCCGGCCGCGGCAGCCCCAAGAGCGGGGGAAACGACGCTCGATGATCTCGAACGTGGCGAGGCGGGGGGGGTCTGCGGTATCGGTAAGGGCTTCTCTTTATCTTTTTCCTTCCGGGGGCGCATTCTCGAGCGTAACGCGGACAGGGGGGACCGGACCGAGAAAAAGCATAAACTACAAACTAGGTCCCCCGAGAGCCAGGCCTCTCCGGCACCACCCACCGGCTCTGCACCGGACGGGGAGGCATTCTAATCGTTTAACATTAAAACCCACCTCGAACGGTGAGAAGAACAGAAAGGCCGGCCGCGACAGCTCAACACCACCACACGGCGCTCAAAAGCCTACGGGAGAAGGCAGCGCGTGGTGGGCCGCTCGCCCGATCTCACAGGAGCTTGCGAGAGACGGTTCATCGTCCCCCGCTCACGGAGGGGGGGACGGACGCAGAGAGCCTCTTTCTTACCGCTCGCCTCGACCCCCACACGAACACACACCTTCGCAGAGGAACACCGCCGAAGGCCGGACCGCGCACGGGAGGGCACACACGTCGGAGAAACGGGAAACGCCGCCGCCGCTCAGTACCGGGCACCTCTGAAGATCGGCCTGGAACGCTCCAGGAGCACCGCGAGGATCGCGAGCGAGAGACGCGCGCACACAAAGCCCGTTCGGGAAGGGCGTGTGACGCGGCACACATCGGCCAACCCTCTCCCGGCTCGGAGGGAGGAGGGCCGCACGGGCCACACACGGTGGGCGGAGCGAAACGCGCGAGGGGGGGCAGACGCCGGAGCCCCTGACGCGCCTCACGGGAGCCCCCACGAACCACAGCGGGGAGTGCGGGGGGGCTTTCACAGGGCTCGTGCCGGAGAGACCGCACCCCTGCCTTCCACACGCCACCAGTCAAAGGTGGGGAGGACAGACGCGGGGCCCGCTGGCAGAACGAGAAGAGCGGCCGCCATTCGCCATGAATGTCCGTCCCTCGCCTGGCGCGGCTTAGGCCTCCGACCCGAATGAACACAGGGCGAGAGCACCACATCGATCGACAAGCGGAACCGGGGAGAAGCGAGCGAGAGGGCACCACAGACCCGACCGACTGCCACCAAAAAAAAAAAAAAAAAAAAAAAAAAAAAAAAAAAAAAAAAACCCTTCACACACCACCTCCGAAACCAGAAAAAAAAAAGCGGAGTGGAGTGGGCCAGCCACGGGGGAAGAAAAGGTGTGCACTCGGGGGGCACATAAGCAAGCAGCAGAAAGCCGGGCTGGGTCACCCTTTCCCCCAAAGGCCTCATGGAGACTCGGGAGCTCCACAACCTGGGGATGGGAAAAAAGTGCACTCGGGAGGCACACGGGAACAGGGGACTGGGGACACCCACCCAGTCCGTGGAGACTCGGGAGCTCCACCGCCTGCTGATCCCCGAAAGGAAAGAAAATAAAAAAAGAAAACCCTTCACACACCACCTCCGAAACAAAAAAGAAAACCCTTCACACACCACCTCCAAAACAAAAAAGAAAACCCTTCACACACCACCTCCGAAACAAAAAAGAAAACCCTTCACACACCACCTCCGAAACGAAAAAGAAAACCCTTCACACGCCACCTAAGAAACAAAAAAGAAAACCCTTCACACACCACCTCCGAAACCAAAAAAAAAAAAGCGGAGTGGAGTGGGCCAGCCACGGGGGAAGAAAAGGTGTGCACTCGGGAGGCACATAAGCAAGCAGCAGAAAGCCGGGCTGGGTCACCCTTCCCCCCAAAGGCCTCATGGAGACTCGGGAGCTCCCCAACCTGGGGATGGGGGGGAAAAAAAACCCTTCACACCTCCACCTTCAAAACCAAACACAATGGCGGTGGTCGTGGGGAAGAAGCGGTGTGTGCACTCGGGAGGCACATAAAAGCAGGCAGCAGAAGGCCGGGCTGGTTCACCCTTCCCCCCAAGGCCTCATGGAGACTCGGGAGCTCCATAACCTGGGGGTGGAGAAAACAGTGCACTCGGGAGGCACACAGGGGACCCACCCAGTCCGTGGAGACTCGGGAGCTCCATCTGATCCCCAAAAGAAACTTGGAAAAAAAAAAAAAAAAAAGCACCGGGACGGTAAGGGAAGAGCACCGGGAGGCAAGTCCCACCATCCAAACTGCACGGGTGACAACCACGAAGCGGGAACGCCTGACACGCCACGTAGGTTGGGTTAAACGGGAAAAACGACCCAGCGAGGCTCGGAAGAGACCGCAACCTACAGAGTCCTTTCATGTCACCCACTTCAAGGACAGCGTGTCAGCACCTATCTGCAGGTACAATAAGGACAGATAGCAACCACTAGAAGAATGACACCAGGTACAGGGAGCAATTCACAGACCACAGGGGACTCCTGAAAGTGAGGCTGGGTGACATGTCCCAAAAATGTCCCCATAAACAAGAGAACCGACCCTCAAAGGAACAACTGGTCGACCTCATGACCATGAAAGGACCGAGAGAGCGAGGTGGACATGCCACAAAGCCGTGCGCCCAGCCTCCTCCCGGCCGAGGACCCTGCGACCAGCCGCTAGGGATGGAGCAGGGCAAGAAAAAAAAATACCTGACGGTACAGGAAACCGGGGACCAGTGAACAGAGAAGCCGTGACCGCAGCCTCCTCTCGGCCTCGAGACGACGAGGCCCGCCTCTGAGGACCGAGAGTTCTGGCAAGGAGAAAAACAAAAGAAAAAAAAAGAAAAAAATGCTCCGAGGCCACCCAACGAGTACGGACCAGGGAGGCGAGAAAGCCGTCGAGACCACAGTCTCCTCTCGCCCTCAGGATGGCGAGGCCCACCGCTGAGGACCGAGGAAAAAATATAAATCAATAAATCAATAAATAAATAAATAAATAAATAAATAAATAAATAAATAAAGCTCCGAGACCCCCAACGAGTCCGGACCAGGGAGGAGAGAAAGCCGGGACCACAGCCTCCTCTCGGCCTCAGGATGGCGAGGCCCGCCGCCGAGGACCGAGGGTTCTGACAAGGAGGAAAATAATCAAAAGCTCCGACACCCCCAACGAGTCCGGGCACGGGCGGCGGGGAAGAGCCGTGATCAACCAGCGCCCCCTCTCGGCCTCGGGTCGCCGGGGACCCAGGGCTCTCTCTCTCTTAGAGAGAAAAGGCGAGGGAAAGACAGCTTTGAAAGCCGGGGTACTTCACCCATCCTGGGCCTGGCCGGACCCGACACCTAGCGGTGGGACGACGCGAACGACTCAAGCCTTCTGGTCGACCCGCTCAAGTCTCCCGGCACCCTCCCCAGCCGTGGCTTTCGTTCGGTTCCATCCCAGACGCACCCATAGGCGACTCTTCCGGCACAACCTCCTACACAGAGACCGTCCCCAAGCACGACACCGACCGCGGGACACGCCCGCCCGCCAGCCGGGACTCTCGTCACTCTTTCCGCCTCACAAAAGCCACTTCGCCCTCCTTGTCGGCGACCGAGGACCAGGAGCGTTGCACAAAACGGCCAACACCGCTAGGTGGCGCCCGACGACCCACCCGACCGACAGAGATCGCTCGCTCGCTCGCTCGCTCTCGCTCGCTCGGCCGCGGCGCGCGAGCCTTCTCTGGCGCGACAGAGTGTCCTCCCACGCTCACGCCCGGAGGTGACACGCACCCACGACAGGGCAGGGGACTCCCCGTCGTCGGTTCCCCCACACCCCATCCCCGAACATGGGTGAACGCGGGCTGGCCGGGACGGACGTTCGGGAGGAGCCACGGACGCTCAGGCTACGAAAACGAAAGGAGAAACCGAGACCACAGGCAGCTAGCTAGGAAAACAGGCCAATCGCTCTCCCTCGTGGAGAGGGAGGGAGGGAGGGAGGGAGGCTCACGGGAAACAAAGAGTGCGTCTCCACGATCAGTGACAGTATTAAGTGGGCCAGTCGAGGGGCTGCGACACTTAGAGCACGGTGAGAGGGAGAGACCGAGGGACTGAGGGAGACCGAGGACCGAGGGAGGGAGGGAGGGAGGTGGCAATGGCAGGCAGTCTCCTGCCATCCGAGTCTCCTTTCAAAGACATAGACTTCACCTTGGCCACTGCTTACTTGCTTGCTTGCTTGCTTGCTTGCTTGCTTGCTTGCTTGCCTGCTTGCTTGCCTGCTTGCTTGCTTGCAGTTCTTTTTCTCCACACCACTCCCCACACCCCCGGCACCTACTTCTCAGACTAAATACCGAGTCAGAGAAAATGAAAACAGTCGTGGAATAATGTGTTTGTTTGTGTGTGTGTTTTAAAATATCTCCATTGGATTTCATTTCCAGGAATAATAGGGTCATGCGGATCTGTTGTGAACATTTTCACTTAGGACGGAGAAAATTAAAAGGTCGTTTGATGGATTTCTGGTGGAGGGTCTATTTCCCACCGCGATGAAGATGATCTCCTGATCCTTGTACTTTCAGTTTCTGAGTGCTGCTGGCATGACAGACACGGGCCCTCACACGCGCGTTGACGAGACAGTACTGACTGAGTGACAGCATGGAGCCCGTAGGACAAGGCTTCGGCTTCCCCTTCCCCTCCCACATAAACCAGAAAAATAAATAAATAGATCAATAAATACCCAGAGGCAGAAACATGGAAGCAGCTTCTCAGACCCTTTAGAGAAGGCTCCTGAGGTCTGACTGGGGTGACACACGTGGCAGAGGAGACGACTAGGCCAGGGCTCCTCCCTTCACAACCATCATCCAGGCCCCCAGCACTGCCTGCCTGCCTTCCTCCCTCCCTCCTTCCCTCCTTTTATAAATGCCAGGTTATTTATTTTAATTGACTTATTTTTAATTGCGTTGGGAGGCTAGACATTTTTGGGTTTTCGGGAGTGGACAGACATACGAAAGGAAGGAAGGAAGGAAGGAAGGAAGGAAGGAAGGAAGGAAGGAAGGAAGGAGAGAAAGGATCAGAGCAGTGAATATACAGGTGCACTGTCATTACACCAATGTGGACTGCAGATAGAAAATAAGAGGAAGAAAAAAAGAATAGAATGTCACCAAAAGGTCAGCCTGGTCTATAAAAGTGAGTTCCAGGACAGCCAGAGCTATTCTATGAAATTGCCCGAGTTCAAATCAGCAATTTCCCAACTCCAACAAGAATGTTTACAGGAAAGGCAACAGATAAAGGCCCATCAAAGAAGTCCAGTGGAGCTGTAGGCACACCCTTTGAAACTTCTCTATTGCAAGGTCACAGAGTTAGGAAAGGATCTTGATCTTAAACTTTCCTTAATAGTAAGTCTCTGTGTGTATCATACTCAAGCCAAGTGCCCTCAGAGCTCATGGAAGATGAAACAGAGCTCTACAATAAGAGACGGGTGTTGGGGTGGGGGGGGATTCACTCAAGAAAATTAAAGCAAAGCCCTACACTAACCCTGGCACACAGTAAAATCAGTCCTATGAGGAAATTTTTAGCTCTAATTGCCCACGTTTTACAAAGGCTTCTAACCGGGAAGTGATGATGCATGCCTTTAGTTCCAGCACGCGGCCTGGTCTCCAAGAGCGAGTTCCAGGACTGACTCAAAAACTAGAGAGAAACCCTGTCACAAAAAAAGAACAAACAAACAAAAAAATCTATTACATAAATCAATAGATGCATACATAGATGGAAGAATAGATGAGAGACAGACAGAAAGAGAGAGAGAGAGAGAGAGAGAGAGAGAGAGAGAGAGAGAGACCCAAACCCCATCTTCTGTCTTCTGATGGTACCAGGCTCTCTCCCAGGGGTCACAGAGGAAGGTGGGCAGGCAGCAACGCAGACAGTGTACGTGTGTGATATCAAGCAAGCCTATATGTGATATATAGGGTCTAATAGGGCAATGTCAGTATTACATTGGGGTAGGTCTCAGGAGCACAAGAATCCAAATCTCTGATGTATTCCCTGTCACCAGAAGAGGGCACTAGATCCCCACCATGTGGTTTCTGGAAATTCTCTGCAGTTCTGATTGTTTTCATTGTTCCTCCTGCTTGCCTGTATTTAGTGAGAGAGTGGGTAACACTCCTCCCTGCTTCTCTGTGTGTCTGTGCCTGTCACATCCTGGATAGTCAGAGTGCCCGCCACCTATGCCTGCCTGAGATGTAGCCGGCAGCCCTGGCTGGGGCTGGGGGAAAGGGAGAGAGTGGATTCTCCTGGAGGGCCCTGGGCAGAGGCTCTGTGGATTCCCTGCAAGAGGCCTCACTGTTTCAGGTACAGCTGTGACCAGGTCTGAATCCAGGACAGACTCCAAAGCCAGAGAGAATCCCTGTCTCAGAAAATAACAACAACAACAAAAAAATAAGTAAACTAATAGATAAATTGATAGCCAGGCAGAGACTCAGAGAGATGATAAAACACCTCAGAGATCAGGGAGCCCAAGGCAGGCAGGTCACTGCGAGTGTAAGGCTACCTTGTTCTGCAGACTGAGATTCAGGACAGGCAAAATGACACAGATAAATTCTGTTTAAAAAAAATGGTGTTCAGTGCATGCCTTTAATCCCTGCACTAGGAGGCAGAGGCAGATGGATCTCTGTGAGTCTGAGGCCAGTCTTGTCTACAAAGTGAGTTCCAGGGCATACAAGGATACACAAGGAAACCCTAAGTTGAAAAACCACAAATAAACAAACAGATAATAACAATAAAAATATTTGAGAGTTCAAATAATTGACTTCATCCACAATAAAAAAATATGGATATCAAAATATCAAATGCACTTGAACACATTGACACAGGAGACCGCTTCCTAAATATAACCCCAGTAGCACAGACACCGAGAGAAACAAAATGAATACAGGAGACCTCCTGACACTGAAAAGCTTCTGCAAAGCAAAGGACATGGCCAACAAGACAAAACGACGGCCTACACAATGGGAAAAGATCTTCACTAACCCCACATCAGACAGAGGTCTGGTCTCCACAATATACAAAGAACTCAAGAAATTGGTCATCTAAAGAACAAAGAATCCAATTGACAAAATGGAGTACAGACCTAAACAGAGAACTCTCAATGGAGGAATCTAAAATGGCTGACAGACACTGAAGAAAATGGTCAACATCCTTAGTCATCAGAGAAATGTACATCAAAACGAGTTTCTATGTCTCTTGGATGAAAGAATGAAAGGAGTGCATCCCCACACCCCGGCTCAGTGTTTAGTATCACGTTCTGTTAATTTCTTGTACATTTAGTTTAATTTCACATTTTGTTCATCTCTCTTGGTCTGCACCAAGTGTTTCCCTGTGTGGGGTGGGGCATGGAAGGTGTCTTATTTCAGAACATTTTATTTTACTTTGCTTTGAGACGGTCTTTCCAGTTGTGTAGAACTTAGTTTAATTCCAAATTTTTTAAAAAGATTTGTGGGTTTTTTTATTTTTTTAATATTTATTTATTTATGTACACAATATTCTGTCTCTGTGTATGCCTGAAGGCCAGAAAAGGGATCCAGACCTCATTACATATGGTTCATGAGCCAGCATGTGGTTCCTGGGAATTGAACTCAGGGCCTTTGGAAGAGCAGGCAATGCTCTTAACCACTGAGCCATCTCTCCAGCCCTAAAGAATTTTTTATGGTTTGTTTAACTTTATTTTACATGCAGTGGCATGAATGTGTCAGTTCATCCAGAAATTGGATTTACAATCACTTATGTGCTGCTGCCATGTGGGTCCTAGGAATTGAACCCACTTCTTCAGGAAGAGCCACCAAACCATCTCTCCAGGCCTTCCTTTAATTTAACAAATGTATTGGTGTGTCTCTAGGTGTGCCTCTCTCTCTCTCTCTCTCTCTCTCTCTCTCTCTCTCTCTCTCTGTGTGTGTGTGTGTGTGTGTGTGTGTGTGTGTGTGTGTGTGTGTGGGTGACTCTGTGTGTCTGTGGGGTGGCCTTTGACTTTACCAAGGTGAACACATTCAAGAGAAGAGATGGTGATTTACAGATAGAACACAAAAAAAAACAAAACAAAAACAAACAGATAGCTTGATCTTTAAAAGTGAGTTCCAGGACAGCCAAGGCAGGGCTATTACCTGAAATTGACTGAATTCATATCAGCAATTTCTCAACTCCAACAAGAATGTTTACAGAGAAGTCAAGAAAAAAAAATCATGTTGAATGAAGTGCCAGAGTCAAAGACCTGCTCCACTACCTGCCAACCCTGGCTGTATTTTGAATCTCATATTTGATTTCTCTCTCCACGTACATTGAGTTTAATACATGTGAAGGCAGACTGAAGAAAACAATCAAGAAAAAGAGAAAACATGAGGAGTGGGACAAAACAGAGATCTAGAATGGGAGAGAGAGGGAGAGAGAGAGAGAGAGAGAGAGAGAGAGCGCATTCACCTCAGTCCTGTGAGAAAACCACCTCAGTCCTTTGAAGAAATTTATAAGTCTCATTGCCTACCATTCTAAAAATTAAAACCATCTACTTGGGTGGTGGCGGCGGCGCATTCCTTTATTCCCGGTTCTCAGCCTATTCTACAAGAGCTACTTCCAGGACTGGGTCCAAAGCCAGAGAGAAGAAAAGTTTGTGATTTACTTAACTTCATTATATGTGCAATGGTGTGAGGGTGTCAGATCACCCCGGAACTGCATTTACAATCACTTATGTGCTGCCATCTGGGTGCTGGGAATTGAACTCAGGACCTTTGGAAAAGCAGGCAATGCTCTTAACTGCTGAATCATCTCTCCAGCATTAAAGAATTTTTTATGGTTTATTTAACTTTATTTTACGTGCAGTGGCATGAATGTGTCAGATCATCCTGAAACTGGATTTACAGTCACTTATGTGCTGCTGCCATGTGGGTCTTGGGAATGGAACTCACTTCTTCAGGAAGAGCCACCAAGCTCTTCAATGGTGTTTTACAGATAGAAAATAAGAAAACAAGACAAAAACAAACAGATAGCCTGATCTTTAAAAGTGAGTTCCAGGACAGTCAGGACTATTACATGAAATTGCCTGAGTTCAAATCAGCAATTTCTCAATTCCAACAAGAATGTTTACAGAGAAGTCAAGAAAAAAAAAAACCAACAAATCAGGTTGAATGAAGTGCCAGAGTCAAAGGCCTGCTCCACTACCTGCCAACCCTGGCTGTATTTTGAATCTCATATTTGGTTTCTCTCTCCACGCACATTGAGTTTAATACATGTGAAAGGCAGACTGAAGGAAACAATCAAGAAAAAGAGAAACCATGAGGAGTGGGACAAAATAGAGATCTAGAATGGGAGAGAGAGAGAGAGAGAGAGCGCATTCACTTCAGTCCTGTGAGAAAACCACCTCAGCCTCATTTATAAGTCTCATTGCCCACCATTCTAAAAATTAAAACCATCTAGCTGGGTGGTGGTGGCGGCGCATTCTTTTATTCCTGGTTCTCAGCCTATTCTACAAAAGCTACTTCCAGGACAGGCTCCAAAGCCAGAGAGAAGAAATGTTTGTGATTTACTTAATTTCATTACATGTGCAATGGTGTGAGGGTGTCAGATCACCCAGGAACAGCATTTACAATCACTTATGCGCTGCCATGTGGGTGCTGGGAATTGAACTGAGATATCTCTCCTGAAAATTGAACTCAGGACCTCTGGAAGAAGAGCCAGTTCTCTTAAACTCTGAGCTATTTCTTCAGCCCTTGTTTGTTTCTTTAATTTAGGAAAAAGAATACTGTATTATTTTAATGCATGAGCACTCTCTCTGCACCCACTTCCATTCACCAAGAGAGTGCACTAGATCTCCACCCTGTGGTTTCTGGTAATTTCAGAAATTCCATCTCTGCACTTCTGATACTTTCCTTGTCCATGAAGAGGACATGAATAACATTAAAAATCAAAATCCCCTGGCAGTATTTCTTTGCCAAATGCATGACAGTTCTATATGAGACCACCCCGTAGCATTGTTTTATTTCATTTATTTTGTGATTTCTGACTCTCTCGTACATTGAGTTTAACTTCAGATTTTATTTGTTTTTCTCAGTGTTCCCATGTCTATCCCCGTGAGTGCGTGTGTGAGAGTGTGTGCCTGTGTGCGTGTGTGCGTGTGTGTGTGTGTGTGTGTGTGTGTCTGTGTGTGTCTGTGTGTGTGTGTCTGTGTCTATGTTTATGTATATGTGGGGGGGATTACAATTCAAACTATTTTAGTGAAGGCCCTTTGCAGACAAGACAGCATGGCTGTTAACTTCACCAAGATGAAAGCTTTTAGAAGGCTGCCTTTGGTAACCACCATGAGAGCTGACCTCAACAAGATGGTAGACACCATGAGGCATATTTTCAAGGTCCATTTCTTTTTCTGTCTCCTAGCCTCTAGAGCACCATGATTTGAATGCAGTGTCTCCAGATTCTCCAGCTATACATGCAAAGAAAGATACCATAAACCTTTAGGCTCCTGTCAAGGGTGAGAGGGTTCAAAAGAAAAGAAAAAAAGAAAGGAAAAGAAAAGAAAAGAAAGGAAAAGAAACGAAATGTGAAAGACAGACTGAGGGGAAAAAATTCAAGAAAAACAGAGAAGTTCCCATGAGGAATGGGACAAAGCAAAGATCTAGAGCGAAAGAGAGAGAGTGAAAGAGAGGGAGAGAGAGAGGAAAGAGAGAGGAGAGAGAGAGAGAGAGAGAGAGAGAGAGAGAGAGAGAGAATTCCCTCAAACAAACAAACAAAAAAACACCCTTACAGAACACCTGGCACACAGTGATCTCAGTCCTTTGAGAAAATTTATAAGTCCCATTGCCCACCATTGGAAAAAAAAATATCCATCTGGGTAATGGTGGCAGTGCATTTCTTTATTCTCAGTTCTCGGCCCTCAGATCAGGAGAGACAGAGGCAGACAGATTGCTGTGAGTTTGAGGCTACCTTGTTTTGCAGTGTGAGTTTCAGGACAGGCAAATGACAGACACAGAGAAACCCTGTCTTGAAAAAGAAGTGTGTTTAGGAGGCAGAGGTAGAGGCAGAGGCAGCTAGATCTGTGTGAGTCTAAGGCCAGCCTTGTCTATAAAGTGAGTTCCAGGGCAAACAAGGATACACAGGGAACCCCAAGGTAGAAAAACCACTAATAATAATAATAATAATAATAATAATAATAATAATAATAATAATAATAATAATAATAATCTAAGAGCTCAATTCATTGACTTCAACCACAATTCAAAAATTAAAAAATAAAACAAAGAGTGTGTCTGATCAATCAGGAACAGTGAAAGGACTATGTGGGCCAAGGGGCTGCCACAATTATGACTTGTTAAGAGGGAGGAACTGGGGGGTGGGGGAGGGAGGGAGGGAGGCAACAAAGGCAGTTTCTTGCCACCTGAATGCCTTTCAAAGACATTTCACCATAACAACCACTTGCTTCCTTTCTTGGGGATCTTTTTCACAGTTGTGTTTGTACAGCCCCACACCCCACTTCTCAAACTAAAAGTCCAAGTGTGAGAAAACCAAAACAGTCATGGAAAAATTCCCACTTGGATACCTTTTCCAAAAACAACGGTAACAAAAATATGTATACCTAAGCAGACCGATCAAGTTGTAGCCTCACCCTTGACTGGTTCAGCAAGGAGTTCTGGCTGTTAGGAAGGGCTGGCGACCTTGAATATTCCTAGTCTGTAAAATCTGGAGTCCCACGCCTACCCCGTGCCCTCAGGGGACAGGAGTGGAGGCCAGGGCCCCTGCCATGGGCGATCTCCTAGATCAGCTACAGGCTCTTATGGTTCCTGGGCCTGCTTAGAGAAAGACATGATGAGATGCAGAGAAAATTAAAACAGCCATGAAATGCTACGAAAAATTCCGACTTGGACATCATTTCCAGGAATATTGACACAGTGAATTGTTTGTTTAGAACATTTTCACTTCAGACAGAAAAAAATAAAAAAAGGTCATTTTATTCTCAGACCCTTTACAGCTCCTGAGGAATGGGGTGCTGGGGTCACAGCAGACATGGCAGAGGATGTAACTAGGCCAGGGCTCCCTTCTCAACCACCAACCAGGCCCCCAGCACTGCCTTCCTTTGTTCCGTGGTTTTTTCATTTTCTTGCTTTTAATCTTCTGTCTTTCTTTTCTCTTTCTTTCTTTCTTTCTTTCTTTCTTTCTTTCTTTCTTTCTTTTTTTTTCTTTTGGTTCAACATGTATACATTTTTGTAATTTGGTATGGGGTCTTTTCTATACAACCTGTCTCCAATTCAAGGAGGGCCACCTGCCTCTGTCTCTTAGATGATAGAAGAAAAGGGGTGTACCACAGCAACCCAGCTTTGTGTTTCGTATGTTGTTCAATTAAATTCTTGTACATGTAGTTTAATTTCAATTTTGTTTTGTTTTGTTTTTCGAGACTGGGTTTCCCTGCATAACAGTCCTAGCTGTTCTTGGAACTAGCTCCTTTCTTGAAGCCCTGGCTGGCCTCTAACTCCCAGGGATTCACCTGCCTCTGCCTCCTGTGTGCTGGGAATAAAGGCATGAGACACCACTGCCCGGCCAATTTCAAATTCTATTTAAATCTCTCGATGTGCCTTCTGTATGTGGGGGAGACAGGGAAGGTGTCATATTTTAAAACATTTTCATAACTGCACTTAGCACTGCACTCTTTTACATTTTATTTTACTTTAAATTGAGACAGTATTTCTAGTTCTGTGGGACTTAATTTAAATTAAGTGTGTGTGTGTGTGTGTGTCTGTGTGTCTGTGTGTCTGTGTGTGTGTGTGTGTAGATAGGGTGGCTTTTGACCTCAACAGATGAAGGCATTTAAGGGCACTGGCTCCATATTTGACAGAGGCAGGATCTCTGGGAGTTTTAGGCCAGCCTGGTCTACAAGAAAGGAGCTAGTTCCAAGAAAAGTCTCCAAAGCAACAGAGAAACCCTGTCTTGTAAAGCAAAACACAAAACCAAACAAAAAAATAAATAAAATGAGAGAGAGAGAGAGAGAGAGAGAGAGAATGTGAACTTACAGATAGGAACCAAGAAAAAAAAAACAGAATGTCACCAAGAAGACAGCCTGGTCTGTAAAGTGAGTTCCAGGACAGCTAGGGCTGTTATACAGAGAAACCATGCCTCAAAAATTAATAAAAGAAGGAAAGAAAGAAAGAAAGAAAGAAAGAAAGAAAGAAAAGAAAGAAAAGAAAAGAAAACAAAGGCAGTTTTTATTTTTTTTTCTCTTTTTATGCCAGGTCATTTATTTTAATTTTAGTTTTTCTTTTAAGATTGTATTTGCAGCAGCAGTGTTCAGAAAGAAGTGCTGGACCATGTAGTGTAATAGTTTGTCTGAAACATAAATAAAAAGACAGGTCCTGTCTCAAAAAAAAAATCCAGTTAAAACGTGAAATAAAACAAAGAAGGGGCTTTTGGTTTTGTTTTGCTTTGTTTTTTTCTAAGGAACCTGAAAATGACTAAATTCAACAATTTTTCAACTTCAGCAAGAAGGTAGTCTTTCCCAGCTCCAACAAGAGTGCAGTAAATAGGCATTTCTAGGCCCTGTCAACAGAAGAGGGCACTTGATTCCCACCACGTGGTTTCTGGAAATTGTTTATGGGGTGGCTTTTGAACTCAAAAAGATGAAAACATTCAAAGGGAAGGGTTCCATATCTGGAAGAGGCTGGTGGATCTCTGGGATAGTTTTGAGGCCAGCCTCAAACTAGTTCCAAAGACAGGATCCAAAGCAACAGAGAAACCCTGCCTTGACTCAAAAATCAAAACAAAAACACAAACAAACAAAAAAATAAAACATAAAATAAAAAAAAAACAGCTCACAAATCACAATCCCAGAGAACCTAGACAACAACGAGGACCCTAAGAGAGACATATATAGATCTAATCTACATGAGTAGTAGAAAAAGACAAGATCTCCTTGGAGCATGGGAACCTTGGGAGGGGGTTGAAGAGGAGAGGAGAGGCAGGGAGGGGGAGCAGAGACAAATGTAGAGCTTAACAAAAATAAATAAAAGAAACAAGTAAAGCCAGGTGGTGGTGGTACACGCCTTTAATCCCAGCACTCAGGAGGCAGAGGCAGGTGAATCTTTGTGAGTTTGAGGCCAGCCTGGTCTACAAGAGTTAGTTCCAGCCCAGGCTCCAAAGCTACAGAGAAACCCTGTCTTGAAAAACCAAAAATAAATGAATAAATAAATAAAATAGGCATGGATTTTAAAAAACTCAAATGCAAACTCAGTAGAAAGAAATACTTTCAGTATGCCATTCAAGAATTAGGGAAACCTATTATCCTAGCACTTAGGAGACACAGGAAGAAGAACATCAGTGAGTTAAAATGCAGACTCATCTACCAAGTTAGAACACAAGACTCGTGCACTGTCTCCTAGGTCCAACACTCCCATGGTCAAGTTTCTCGAAACAAGGAGACGGTTCATAATGTCTGCTTCTTTCCTTTCTTCCTTCCCTCCCTCCTTCCTTCCTTCCTTCCTTCCTTCCTTCCTTCTTTCTTCTTTTTTGTTTAACTTTTATATATGTTTTAAATTTGGAATGAGGGCCTCTCTATGAAGCCTGGGATTCACAGAGGAACACCTGCCTCTGTCTCTTGGATGATAGAATGAAAGGTCTGCACCACCACACCCTGGCTCAGCATTTAGTATCTCGTTCTGTTAATTTCTTGTACATGACGCTTTATTTCAAATTTTGTTTGTATCTCTTGGTCTGCACCAAATGTGTCCCTGTGGGGGGTGGGGCACGGAACGTATCCGATTTCAGAACACTTTACTTTACTTAGATTCGAGACAGTCTTTCCAGTTGTGTAGAACTAAGTTTAATTTTCAATTTTTAAAAAATATTTTTATGATGTATTTAACTTTATTTTACATGCAGCGGCGTGAAACTGGATTTACAATCACTTATGAGCTGCTGCCATGTCGGGGGTAGGTCTCAGGAGCACAAGAACCGAAATCTCTGATGTCTTCCCTGTCACCAGAAGAGGGCACTAGATCCCCACCATGTGGTTTCTGGAAATTCCAGAAATTCCATCTCTTCAGTTCTGATTGTTTTCATTGTTCTTCCTGCATGCCTGCACTTAGTGAGAGAGTGGGCACCACCCACCCTGCTTCTCTGTGTGTCTATGCCTGTCACATCCTGGATAGCCAGAGTGCCCGCCACCTATGCCTGTCTAAGATGTAGCCGGCAGCCCTGGTTGTGGCTGGGGGAAAGGGTGAGAGTGGTTCCCCTGGAGGGCCCTGGGCAGAGGCTCTGCGGATTCCCTGCAAGAGGCCTCACTGCTTCAGGTACAGCTGTGACCAGGTCTGAATCCAGGACAGACTCCAAAGCCAGAGAGAATCCCTGTCTCACAAAACAAATAAAAAAAAAAATAAGTAAACTAATAGATAAATTGATAGCCAGGTAGAGACTCAGAGAGATGATAAAACACCTCAGAGATCAGGGAGCCCAAGGCAGGCAGGTCACTGCGAGTTTAAGGCTACCTTGTTCTGCAGACTGAGATTCAGGACAGGCAAAATGACACAGACAAAGTCTGTTTTTATTTATTTATTTATTTATTTATTTATTTATTTTTAAAAAAGGTGTTTAGAGCATGCCTTCAATCCCTGCACTAGGGCAGAGACAGCTGGATCTCTGTGAGTCTGAGGCCAGCCTTGTCTACAAAGTGAGTTCCAGGGGCATACAAGGATACACAAGGAAACCCTAAGTTGAAAAACCACAAATAAACCAACAGATAAACAGATAATAACAATAAAAATATTTGAGAGTTCAAATAATTGACTTCATCCACAATAAAAAATTATAGAAATCAAAATATCAAACGCACTTGAACGCATTGGCATAGGAGACCGCTTCCTAAATATAACCCCAGTAGCACAGACACCGAGAGAAACAAAATGAATACATGAGACCTCCTGACACTGAAAAGCTTCTGTAAAGCAAACGACATGGCCTACAAGGCAAAACGACGGCCTACACAATGGGAAAAGATCTTCACTAACCCCATATCAGACAGAGGTATGGTCTCCACAATATACAAAGAACTCAAGAAATTGGTCATCTAAAGAACAGAATCCAATTGACAAAATGGAGTACAGACATAAACAGAGAACTCTCAACAGAGGAATCTAAAATGGCTGACAGACACTTAAGAAAATGTTTAACATCCTTCGTCATCAGAGAAATGTACATCAAAAGGAGTTTCTAGGACCAAGGAGACAGTTCATAATGTCTCCTCCTTCCTTCCTTCCTTCCTTCCTTCCTTCCTTCCTTCCTTATTTTTTTTTTGGTTGAACTTTTATATATATATATATATATATATATTTTAAATTTGGGGTGGGGGCCTCTCTACAAAGCATGGGATTTCACAGAGGTCCACCTGCCTCTGTCTCTTGGATGAAAGAATGAAAGGAGTGCATCCCCACACCCCGGCTCAGTGTTCAGTATCTCGTTCTGTTAATTTCTTGTACACTTAGTTTAATTTCAAATTTTGTTCGTCTCCCTTGGTCTGCACCAAGTTTTTCCCTGTGGGGGGTGTGGCAGGGAAGGTGTCCTATTCCAGAACATTTTATTTTACTTTGCTTTGAGACAGTCTTTCCGGTTGTGTAGAACTTAGCTTAATTTCAAATTTTTTTTAAAAAAAATTTGATTTTTTTTAATATTTATTTATTTTTATGTATACAATATTCTGTCTCTGTGTATGCCTGAAGGCCAGAAGAGGGATCCAGACCTCATTACAGATGGTTGCGAGCCAGCATGTGGTTGCTGGGAATTGAACTCAGGACATTTGGAAGAGCAGGCAATGCTCTTAAGCGCTGAGCCATCTCTCCAGCCCTAAGGACGTTTTTATGGTTTATTTAACTTTATTTTATGTGCAGTGGCATGAATGTGTCAAATCATCCAAAAACTGGATTTACAGTCATGTATTTATTTACTGCCATGTGGGTCCTGGGAATTGATCCCACTTCTTCAGGAGGAGCCACCAAGCCATTTCACCAGGCCTTCCTTTAATTTAACAAATTTATTTCTGTGTCTCTAGGTGTGCCTCTCTCTCTCCCCCCCCCCGTGTGTGTGTGTGTGTGTGTGTGTGTGTGTGTGTGTGTGAGACTCTGTGTGTCTGTGGGGTGGCCTTTGACTTTACCAAGGTGAACACATTCAAGAGAAGAAATGGTGATTTACAGATAGAACATAAAAAAACAAAAAACAAAATCTAACAGATAGCCTGATCTTTAAAAGTGAGTTCCAGGACAGCCGAGGCAAGGCTATTACCTGAAATTGACTGAATTCATATCAGCAATTTCTCAACTCCAACAAGAATGGTTACAGAGAAGTCAAGAAAAAAAAAAACAAATCATGTTGAATGAAGTGCCAGAGTCAAAGGCCTGCTCCACTACCTGCCAACCCTGGCTGTATTTTGAATCTCATATTTGGTTTCTTTCTGCACATACATTGAGTTTAATACATGTAAAAGGCAGACTGAAGAAAACAATCAAGAAAAACAGAAAACAATGTGTGTGTGTGTGTGTGTGTGTGTGTGTGTGCGTGTGTGTGTGTGTGTGTGTGTGAGAGAGAGAGAGAGAGAGAGAGAGAGAGAGAGAGAGAGAGAGAGAGAATGTGGATTTACAGATAGGAAACAAGAAAAAAAACCAGAATGTCACAAAGAAGACAGCCTGGTCTGTAAAGTGAGTTCCAGGACAGCTAGGGCTGTTAGGCAGAGAAACCATGCCTCAAAAAATAATAAAAGAAGAAAAGAAAGAACGCAAGAAAGCAAGCAAGAGAGAGAGAAAGAAAGAAAGAAAGAAAGAAAGGAAGGAAGGAAGGAAGGAAGAGGAAAAAGGGAAAAAAGAAAGAAAGGGAAAAAACTCTGGGAGTTTTAGGCCAGTCTGGTCTACATGAAAGGAGTTAGTTCCAAGAACAGTCCCCAAAGCAACAGAGAAACCCTGTCTTGTAAAGCAAAACACAAAACCAAACAAAAAGATAAATAAAATATGAGAGAGAGAGAGAGAGAGAGAAGAAGAAGAAGAAGAAGAAGAAGAAGAAGAAGAAGAAGAAGAAGAAGAAGACGAAGAAGAAGAAGAAGAAGAAGAAGAAGAAGAAGAAGAAGAAGAAGAAGAAGAAGAAGAAGAAGAAGAAGAAGAAGAAGAAGAAATGTGAATTTACAGATAGGAAACAAGAAAAAAAACAAACAGAATGTCACCAAGAAGACAGCCTGGTCTATAAAGTGAGTTCCAGAACAGCTAGGGCTGTTATACAGAGAAACTATGCCTCAAAAATTAATGAAAGAAGGAAAGAAAGCAAAAAAGAAAGAAAGAGAGAGAGAGAGAGAGAGAGAGAAAGAAAAGAAAAGAAAAGAAAGACAGTTTTTTTTCTTTTTTTCTCCTTTTAATGCCAGGTCATTTATTTTAATTTTAGTTTTTCTTTTAAGATTGCATTTGCAGCAACAGTGTTCAGAAAGAAGTGTTGGACCATGTAGTGAAATAGTTTGTCTGAAACATAAATAAAAAGAAAGGTCCTGTCTCAAAAAAAAAAATCAAGTTAAAATGTGAAATAAAACAAAGAAGGGGCTTTTTGTTTTGTTTTGTTTTTCTAAGGAACCTGAAAATGACTGAATTCAACAATTTTCCAACTTCAGCAAGAAGGTAGTTTTTCCCAGTTCCAACAAGAGAGCAACAAATAGGCATGTCTAGGCCCTGTCACCAGAAGAGGTCATTAGATTCCCACCATGTGGTTTCTGGAAATTGTTTATGGGGTGGCTTTTGAACTCAATAAGATGAAAGCATTCAAAAGGAAGGGATTCGTATTTGGAAGAGGCCCGTGGATCTCTGGGATTTTGAGGCCAGCCTCAAACTAGTTCCAAAGACAGGATCCAAAGCAACAGAGAAACCCTGCCTCGACTCAAAAATCAAAACAAAAACATAAACAAAAAATAAATAAAACATAAAAAAAAAACAGCTCACAAATCACAATCCCAGAGAACCTAGACAACAACGAGGACCCTAAGAGAGACATATATAGATCTAATCTACACGAGTAGTAGAAAAAGACAAGATCTCCTTGGAGCATGGGAACCTTGGGAGGGGGTTGAAGAGGAGAGGAGAGGCAGGGAGGGGAAGCAGAGAAAAATGTTGGGCTTAACAAAAATAAATAAAAGAAACAAGTAAAGCCAGGTGGTGTTGGTGGTACATGCTTTTAATCCCAGCACTCAGGAGGCAGAGGCAGGTGAATCTTTGTGAGTTTGAGGCCAGCCTGGTCTACAAGAGTTAGTTCCAGCCCAGGCTCCAAAGCTACAGAGAAACCCTGTCTTGAAAAACCAAAAATAAATGAATAAATAAATAAAATAGGCATGGATTTTAAAAAACTCAAATGCAAACTAAGTAGAAAGAAATACTTTCAGTATGCCATTCAACAATTAGGGAAACCTATTATCCCAGCACTTAGGAGACACAGGAAGAAGAACATCAGTGAGTTAAAATCCAGACTCGTCTACCAAGTTAGAACACGAGACTCGTGCACTGTCTCATAGGTCCAACACTCCCATGGTCAAGTTTCTCGAAACAAGGAGACAGTTCATAATGTCTGCTTCTTTCCTTTCTTCCTTCCCTCCTTCCTTCCTTCCTTCCTTCTTTTTTTTTTTTTTTGGTTTAACTTTTATATACGTTTTAGATTTGGAATGAGGGCCTCTCTATGAAGCCTGGGAATTCACAAGAGACCTGCCTCTGTCTCTTGGATGACAGAATGAAAGGTCTGCACCACCACAACCTGGCTCAACGTTTAGTATCTCGTTCTGTTAATTTCTTGTACATTAAGTTTAATTTCAAATTTTGTTCGTATCTCTTGGTCTGCACCAAGTGTGTCCCTGTGGGGGGTGGGGCAGGGAAGGTATCCGATTTCAGAACACTTTATTTTACTTAGATTCGAGACAGTCTTTCCAATTGTGTAGGACTAAGTTTAATTTCAATTTTTTTTTTAATATTTTTATAGTTTACTTAACTTTATTTTATGTGCATTGGTGTGAAGGTGTCAGATCCCCCGGAACTGGGTTTTCAGACAGTTGTGAACTGCCATGTGGGTGCTGGGAATTGAACCCGGGTCCTCCGGAAGAGCAGTCAGTGCTCTTAACCGCTGAGCCATCTCTCCAGCCCCCTTAATTTCAAATTTTTAAAGAATATTTTTATGATTTATTTAACTTTATTTTACATGCAGTGGCGTGAAACTGGATTTACAATCACTTATGAGCTGCTGCCATGTCGGGGGTAGGTCTCAGGAGCACAAGAACCCAAATCTCTGATGTCTTCCCTGTCAACAGAAGAGGGCACTAGATCCCCACCATGTGGTTTCTGGAAATTCTCTGCAGTTCTGATTGTTTTCATTGTTCTTCCTGCATGCCTGCATTTAGTGAGAGAGTGGGCATCACTCTTCCCTGCTTCTCTGCGTGTCTGTGCCTGTCACTTCCTGGATAGCCAGAGTGCCCGCCACCTATGCCTGCCTGAGATGTAGCCGGCAGCCTTGGCTGGGGCTGGGGGAAAGGGAGAGAGTTTTTTTAAACTCTGTTTTTTAAAAAAAGAGTGTTCAGTGCATGCTTTTAATCCCTGCACTAGGGGCCAGAGGCAGATGGATCTCTGTGAGTCTGAGGCCAGTCTTGTCTACAAAGTGAGTTCCAGGGCATACAAGGATACACAAAGAAACCCTAGGTTGAAAAACCACAAATAAACTAACAGATAAACAGATAATAACAATAAAAATATTTGAGAGTTCAAATAATTGACTTCATCCACAATAAAAAATTATAGAAATCAAAATATCAAACGCACTTGAACGCATTGGCATAGGAGACCGCTTCCTAAATATAACCCCAGTAGCACAGACACCGAGAGAAACAAAATGAATACATGAGACCTCCTGACACTGAAAAGCTTCTGTAAAGCAAACGACATGGCCTACAAGGCAAAACGACGGCCTACACAATGGGAAAAGATCTTCACTAACCCCACATCAGACAGAGGTCTGGTCTCCACAATATACAAAGAACTCAAGAAATTGGTCATCTAAAGAACAAAGAATCCAATTGACAAAATGGAGTACAGACCTAAACAGAGAACTCTCAACAGAGGAATCTAAAATGGCTGACAGACACTGAAGAAAATGTTCAACATCCTTCATCATCAGAGAAATGTACATCAAAAGGAGTTTCTAGGACCAAGGAGACAGTTCCTAATGTCTCCTCTTTCCTTCCTTCCTTCCTTCCTTCCTTCCTTCCTTATTGATTTTTTTTTTTGGTTGAACTTATATATATATATATATATATATATATTTTTTTTTTTATTTGAGATGTGGGCCTCTCTACAAAGCCTGGGAAATCACAGAGGTCCACCTGCCTCTGTCTCTTGGACGATAGAAAGAAAGGTGTGCACCACCACAACCCAGCTCAATGTTTAGTATCTCATTCTGTTAATTTCTTGTATATTTAATTTAATTTCACATTTTGTTCATCTCTCTTGGTCTGCACCAAGTGTTTCCCTGTGTGGGGTGGGGCATGGAAGGTGTCCTATTTCAAAACATTTTATTTTACTTTGATTTGAGACATTTTTTCCAGTTGTGTAGATCTTAGTTTAATTTCAAATTTTTAAAGAATTTTTAATGATTTATTTAACTCTATTTTACATGCAGTGGTACGAATGTGTTAGATCATCCAGAAACTGGCTTTACAATCACTTATGAGCTACTGCTATGTGTGCCCGGGGAACTGAACCCACTTCTTCAGAAAAAGCCACCGCACACACCGAACCATCTCTCCAGACCTTTAATTTCACAAATGTATTTGTGTGTCTCTGGCTGTGCCTGTGTGTGTGTGGGGGGGGGATCACAATTCAAAACATTTTAGTGAAGGCCCTTTGCAGACAAGACAGGAAGATACAGGACACCATGCACCATATTTTCAAGGTCCATTTTGTTTTCTGTCTCCTAGCCTGTAGAGGACCATGATTTGAATTCAGTGTCTCCAGATTCTCCAACTTGTGACAATACACTATACATGCAAATAAAGATATCATAAACCTTTAGCTTCCTGTCTAGGGTGAGAGAGTTCAAAAAGAAGAAAAGAAAAACTGTGGAAGACAGACTGAGGGGAAAAAAATCAAGAAAAACAGAGAAGTTCCTGTGAGGAATGAGACAAAGTAGAGATCTAGAATGAGAGGGGGGGGAGGGAGAGAGAATTCCCTCAAACAAATGAAAACATGCCCTTACAAGAACTCCTGGCACACAGTGAACTCAGTCCTTTGAGGAAATGTATAGGTCTCATTGCCCACCATTGCAAAAGAAATCTAGCTGGGTAATGGTGGCAGCGCCTTTCTTTATTCCCAGTTCTCAGTCCTCAGAGATCAGGGTGGCAGAGGCAGGCAAATCACTGTGAGTGTGAGGCTACCTTGTTGTGCAGTGTGAGTTTCAGGACAGATAAAGTGACACAGAGAAGAAACTCTATCTTAAAAAACTGTGTGTTTAGTTCAGGCCTTTAATTCTGGCACTAGGAGGCAGAGGCAGAGGCAGAGGCAGAGGCAGAGGCAGAGGCAGAGGCAGCTGGATCTCTGTAAGTCTGAGGCCAGCTTTGTCTACAAAGTGAGTTCCAGGGCAAACAAGGATACACAGGGAACCCCAATGTAGGAAAACGACGGATAAAAAACAAATAAACAGATAATAATAATAACAACAGCAACAAAAATATCTGAGCGCTCAATTAATTGACTTCACTCACAATTCAAAAATAATAAAATAAGAATTAAAAATAAAATCAAATGCACTTGAACGCATTGGCACAGGAAACCACTTTCTCAATACAACCCCAGTAACACAGACACTGAGAGAAATAAAATTAATACATGAGACCTCCTGACACTGAAAAGCTTCTGTAAAGCAAAGGACATGGCCAACAAGACAAAACGACGGCCTACAGAATGGGAAAAGATCTTCACTAACCCCACATCAGACAGAGGACTGATATCCAAAATACAGAATGAACTCAAGAAATTGGTCATCTAAAGAACAAATAATACAATTTATGAAATGGAGTACTACCTAAACAGAGAACTCTCAACAGAGGAATCTAAAATAGCTGAAAGCCACTTAAATGTTGGGTCGGGGGTGGGGGTGGGTCATGCAACGATGGGAACACCACAAAGTCTAATAAACCAGAAGCAAACTTTATTCCAGAAACCAGATCCTAGGAAAACCAGAAGCAAATTTAAAAATAAAAAAAAAAAAAAACAAATAAGCACTGTGGGGCACAAAAGCTTATCAGTTAGCTGAGACCACAGGCAGAGTTTGGCCTTCTGACACTGTGGCAAAAGGCTGGTTTCTGAAACCAATTTTTATAGTAGTATAGTGAGTGTGTGTGTGTGTGTGTGTGTGTGTGTGTGTGTGTGTGTGTGTGTAATATATATATTACATCATGCATTAGCTCTGAATAAAGGAATTTTTACGATCTTGCCCTGACCTGTGGGTCAGTCAATATTAGACCCTAAGGAGGGGGAGTGAGTTTTAACATCAATAGGTAACTAGACAGCTCTCATGAAATATGTTTCAGAGTAGATTTCTACACCAAATACATCATAGTCCTGTATGAGACCATGCCATAGCATGGTTTTTATTTCATTTTTTTTAAAAAAAGGTCTCATTGCCCACCATTGGAAAAAAATCCAGCTGGGTAACGGTGGCAGCACATTTCTTTATTGTATTTCTTTAATTCCAGCACTAGGAGGCAGAGGTAGAGGCAGGGGCAGCTGGATCTCTGTGAGTCTGAGGCCAGCCTTGTCTACAAAGTGAGTTCCAGGGCAAACAAGGATACACAGGGAACCCCTATATAGAAAAACCACAAATAAACTAATAATAATAATAATCTAAGAGCTCAATTCATTGACTTCAACCCCAATTCAAAAAATAAAAAATAAAGCAAAGAGTGTGTCTGATCGATCACAATCAGTGAAAGGACTATGTGGGCCAAGGGGCTGCCACAATTAAGGGAGGAACTGGGTGGGAGGAGGGAGGTAACAAGGGCTTTTCCCTGCCACCTAATCTCCTTTCAAAGACTTTTCACCATGGCAACCATTTGCTTGCTTGCTTGGGGTTCCTTTCCAGTTGTTGGGTTTGTCCAACCCCACCCCCACTTCTCAAACTAAATGCGGAGTTGGAGAAAATTAAAACAGCCATGGAAAAATTCCCACTTGGATACCTGGTCCTGCCCTTGTCCTTGCAAAAACAACAATAACGAGAACCAGAATATGCATATCTAAACAGACCAGTCAAGTTGTAGCCTCACCCTTGACTGGTTTAGGAAGGGCTGGTGACCTTGAACTTTTGAAATGAGTCTGTAAAATTTGGAGTCCCATGCCTGCCAGGTGCCCTCAGGGGACAGGCGTGGAGGCCAGGGCCCCTGCCATGGGAGATCTGCTAGATCAGCTACAGGCTCTTATGGTTCCTGGGCCTGCTTAGAGAAAGACATGAGATGCAGAGAACATTAAAACAGTCATGAAATACTATGAAAAATTCCCACTTGGCCATCATTTTCAGGAATATTGACACAGTGAATTGTTTGTCTGGAGCAATTTCACTTTAGACAGAAAGCAATAAAAAATGTCATTTTATTCTCAGACCCTTTACAGCTCCTGAGGAATGTGGTGCCGGGGTCACAGCAGACATGGCAGAGGATGTCACTAGGCCAGGGCTCCCTTCTCAACCACCAACCAGGCCCCCTGCACTGCCTTCCTTTGTTCTTTTGTTTCTTCATTTTTTTTCTATCTTCTGTCTTTCTTTCTTTCCTTTCTCGTTCTTTTTTTTTTCTTTATTCTCTTATTTCAACATGTATACATTTTTGTTATTTGGTACAGGGTCTTTTCTACACAACTGGGCTCCAATTCAAGGAGGGCCACCTGCCTCTGTCTCTTAGATGTTAGGATAAAAGGTGTGCACCACAACAACCCAGCTTTGTTTCTAGTATGTTGTTCTATTAATTTCTTGTACATGTAGTTTAATTTCAATTTTTTTGTTTCGTTTTTTGAGATGGGGTTTCCCTGCATAACAGTCCTAGCTGTTCTTGGAACTAGCTCCTTTCTTGAAGCCCTGGCTGGCCTCTAACTCCCAGGGATTCACCTGCCTCTGCCTCCTGTGTGCTGGGAATAAAGGCGTGCGACACCACTGCCCGGCCAATTTCAAATTCTATTTAAATCTCTTGATGTGCCTCCTGTATATGGGGGAGACAGGGAAGAAGTCACATTTTAAAACATCTTCATAACTCTACTTAGCACTGCACTCTTTTACATTTTATTTTACTTTTAATTGAGAGAGTGCTTCCAGCTGTGTGGGACTTAATTTAACTTAATTTAAAAGTTTATCTATGTGTCTGTGGGTGTGCCTGTGCCTGGGTTTTTGTTTGGCTTGTGTTTGGTTTGTGTGGTGTGTGTGTGTGTGTGTGTGTGTGTGTGTGTGTGTGTGTGTGTGTGTAAAGGTGGGGTGGCTTTTGACCTGACCAGATGAAGGCATTCAAAAGCACTGGCTCCATATCTGCCAGAGGCAGGATCTCTGGGAGGTTTAGGCCAGCCTGGTCTTCAAGAAAAGAGCTAGTTTCAAAAATAGTCTCCAAAGCAACAGAGAAACCCTGTCCTGTAAAGCAAAACACAAAACCAAACAAAAAATAAATAAAATGAGGGGAGATGGAGAGATGGCTCAAAGGTCCTGAGTTCAATTCCCAGGAACCACATGGTGGCTCACAACCATCTGTAATGAGGTCTGGTTTCCTCTTTTGGTCTGCAGGCGTCCACACAGACAGAATATTCTATACATAACAAACAAACAAACAAATATATAAATAAATGAGAGGGAGAGGGAGAGGGAGAGGGAGAGGGAGAGGGAGAGGGAGAGAGAGAGAGAGAGAGAGAGAGAGAAGAAATGTGGATATACAGATAGGTAACAAGAACAAAAACAGAATGTCACCAAGAAGATAACTTGGTCTATTATGTGAATTCCAGGACAGCTAGGGAACTGAGAAACCATGCCTCAAAAAATAATAAAAGATGAAAAGAAAAAAACATAAAGAGAGAGAGAGAGAGAGAGAAAAGAAAAGAAAAGAAAAGAAAAAAGACAGTTTTTTTTCTTTTCTCTTTTTTAATGCCAGTTTTAGTTTTTCTTATAAGACTGTATTTGCAGCAGCAGTGTTCAGAAAGAAGTCCTGGACCATATAGTGAAATAGTTTGTCTGAAGCATAAATAAAAAGACAGGTCCTGTCTCAAAAAAATCCAGTTAAAATGTGAAATAAAACAAAGAAGGGGCTTTTTGTTTTGTTTTGTTTTTTCTGAGAAACCCGAAAATGACTGAATTCAACAATCTTCCAACTTCAGCAAGAAGGTAGTGTTTCCCAGCTCCAACAAGAGAGCAGCAAATAGGCATTTCTAGGCCCTGTCAACAGAAGAGGGCACTAGATTCCCACCATGTGGTTTCTGGAAATTGTTTATGGGGCAGCTTTTGAACTCAACAAGATGAAAGCATTCAAAGGGAAGGGTTCCATGTCTGGAAGAGGCAGGTGGATCTCTGTGATTTTGAGGCCAGCCTCAAACTAGTTCCAAAGACAGGCTCCAAAGCAACAAAGAAACCCTGCCTCGGCTCTAAAATCAAAACAAAAACACAAGCAAAAATAAATAAGTCATAAATTAAATGAGAGAGAGAGAGAGAGGAGAGAGAGAGAGCAGCCTGGCTTATATAGTGAGTTAAAAGTATTATACAGAGAAACCCTGCACCAAAAATACTTTAATTTTTTATTTATTATTTTCTTTTTCTATTTCATTTTATTTTTTTCTAAAATTACAGCAGTAGCAGCAGCAGCAGGATATTTTGGGTAGCTGACTACTTTCATGGAAGTCTTCAGAAAGAAGTCCTGGGCCGTGTAGTGAGATAGATTGTCTGGAACACAAATAAAAAGCCAATTCCTGTGTCAAAAAAGCAACAACAACAAAAAATCAAGTTACAATGTGAAATAATAAAATAAAGGGTTTTTTTGTTTTGTTTTTTTATTTTTTTCTTGCAATCTAACCTGAAAATGAGTGAATTCAAGTCAACAACTTTCAATTTCCCAACTCCAACAAGAATGTTTATAGGAAAGGCAGCAGATATTCACATCAAAGAAGTCCAGTGGAGCTGTAGCCACACCCTTTAATGTTTGTGTCACAAGGACACGGAGTTAGAAAGGATCTTGATCTTGAACATGAGATCTGAAAACTCAAAACAGCAATCAAACACCAACCAAGTAGGAAGAAATGACACAGAGGCAGTAAGATGTCAGTGAGTTCAAGGCCAGCCTCATCTTGCAAGGACTTTCCAGCACTGTTACATAGAAAAAGCCTGCCTCACAAAACAAAACGCACGCACACACACACACACACACACACACACACACACACACACACACGAGAATTAGGAAAGTGTTCCTGAAAGACCACAAACCTTCTAGATGACACTTAATAACAATCAAAGGTGAAATATAAAATGGAGAGAAATTCTTTGATGAAATCCAACCTGCTTTCTTGGTCAAAGCTGTACAGCCAATAGAACTAGAGGGAGCATGTGTCCCTCTCTCAATTAAAAAAAAATGGCTAGAATCTCACATGATCGTAAAAGATGAAAATCTTACGGCAGACATCATCCAACCTCAAGTGAGACAAACTTGAAACAATGCAACAGGAGACAGACAGTTGCCCAATGAACTCTGGCTATTCTCCTGGGGAAGTTGTGCCCCTGCCTGAGGACTTTAGAACAACTAAAATCCCTCTTATCCTTGTTTTGTTTTTCCTTCGTTTCCCCCCCCCCCAACCTCAGAGGACACCTGGATATTTGAAAGGATTTGGTTTTATTTCATTTAAGTAGAAGGTTCCTCGGACATAACTCTGAAAACACTAAAACGGAATAGCCAGTTTCTATTCAGTTCAGTTCAGTTTTCTATCAAAACCTCCTGCCTGGCATGTCTCTGTCTTTGTTGAGTTCCTGTTCTCACAGCAGACAAGAAACAGCTGGCAGTGGCAGCCATCCATAACTCTAATTTCAGCAGAACCTCCCTTACCCCATCTTGTTTCTCTGTTCTGTCCTCAAATGTGTGGGGTCTCTGAGCGGGCACCGACTTGCCACACACATCCTTCCTTTCCTTTAAGGTGGGGCACAGAAGAGGTTAACTGAGGTACTTTAGCTCTTTGGCTTTTCTAGCAGATCAGAGTCCAGCAGACAGGAATCTAGTCGAGTCGGTATGTCAAAGTTCACACTGACACTAACAGCTGTAACTTGAGCACAATTTGTGATCCACATGAAATCCGCAAATCTGAGGCACTCAAACTTGCTCAGGCTCGGTATCTGAACATACAGATGTTTGCAATGATTCCTGGCTTCGGGTTTTTGTTTGTTTGTTTGTTTGTTTTTTGTTTTGTTTTCCCTGTAGCTGAAGTTTAATGGCCTGGTGTTTTGAAACGTCCTCCCTACTTCTATTTTTGTGACTGACTGCTTCAAAATACTTCTCCATTTCTTTATCCCTAAGGGAAAAGAAATATAATCACTAAATACGTCTTTAAAAAAAAAAACACTCTCCCTTGAATTATATTTAAAAAAAAAAAAAGAATAATCCTTGACAGAACAAGAATACAAAATCCTTATCAAACCACTTGAAGATTCAGTTGGACAGAAAACGTGTTGTTCTGTACTGAAGCTCTGAGGTCCCATCTTGTGAATAGACTGTTTAGGACCAACTTGAAGACATCTGGAAAGAAGCTGTGTAATGACATTCCTCCTAAGACTCACTTCTAAGTTTTAGCACTTTGTAGATAATACACCTTTAAGCATAAGGGTACCTACCCATTTTCTCATTCAAGTAATGGTCTCATCATTCAGTGATTTCTCCTCTCTTTTTCCTTTGGGAAGTGGCGTGATTAGATCAGGAAAAAAAAATACTCTGTAAGCTACAGCACTGAAAACAGCCCGGTACTGGCCTAAGAACAGACAGGAGGCCCAACGGAACCGAACAGAAGACCCAGATTATCAATCCACACATCTTCGTACACCTGATCTTTGATAAAGAAGCAAAAAGTATCAAATGGAAAAAAGAGAGCATATTTAACGAGTGGTGCTGGCATAACTGGATATCAACACGCAGAAAAATGAAAATGAACTCCATGCACAAAACTCGAGTCCACATGGATCAAAGACCTCAACCTAAAGCCAGCCACACTGAACCTTATAGAAGAGAAAGTGGGAAGTGCACTTGAACGCCTTGGCACAGGGAATCACTTCCTAAATATAACCCCAGCAGCATGGACACTGAGAGAAACAATTAATAAATGGGACCACCTAAAACTGAAAGACTTGTGAAAAACAAGAGACACGGCCAACAAGACAAAACAGCGGCCTACAGAATGGGAAAAGATCTTCACTAACCCCACTTCAGTAACCCCGGAAGTCTGATCTCCAAAATACACAAAGAAATCAAGAAATCAAACACCAACAGATCACATAATCCAGTAAAAAAAAAAAATGGAGTACAGACCTAAACAGAAAACTCTCAACAGAGGAATCTAAAATGGCTGAAAGACACTTAAGGAAACATTCAAGATCCTTAGTCATCAGAGAAATGCAAATCAAAACAACTCTGAGAGTCCATCTGATACCTGTAAAAATGGCCAAAATCAAAAACACTGATGACAACTTATGCTGGAGAGGTTGGGGGGAAAAGGGAACACTCCTGCATTGCCGGTGGGAATGCAAGCTGGTACAAACCCTTTGGGTGTCAGTGTGGTGATTTCTCAGAAAAGTAGGAAACAACCTTCCTCGAAGACCCAGGAATACCACTTTTGGGTCTATGTCCAAAGGATGCTCAATCGCGTCACAAGGACATGTGCTCAACTATGTTCACAGCAGCTTTGTTTGTCATAGCCAGAACCTGGAAACAACCTAAATGTCCTTCGATCGATCGATCGAAGAATGGATAAGAAAAATGTGGTCCGTTGACACAATGGAGTACTACACCACAGAAAAAAA